>NW_008613116.1:0-911 GCF_000691845.1 Merops nubicus | reverse complement strand
GTGACCCAAGGGCAGGACCCAGCCCATGGACCCAGCCTGGCCAGATCCCTCTGTAGAGCTTCCTACCCTCAAGGAGATCAACACTCCCACCCAGCCTGGAGCCATCTGCAGCCTGACTGAAGGTGCCTTGTTCCCCTTGCCCATATCATTGATAAAGATGTCACACAGATCAGGCCCCAGTGCTGAGCCCTGGGGACACCACTTGTGACTGGCCACCAACTGGACTTAACTCTGTTCCCCACCCATGGGCCCACCCTCCAGCCAGTTTTTAACCCATGCACCCGTCCAAGCCACGAGCAGGCACTTTCTCCTGGAGAATGCTGCAGAGATCATCCTCAGTGGTGACAGCAGAGGCAGACTGCTGCTGCCTGACCCCTGAACAGCTCGGCAGTGCTGGTGGGGCCGGGGCAGTGCTGGGCGATGCTGGTGCCCTACACAAGGTGGTCCCACCCCCTTGCTCTGCAGGATTCCCCTCGTGCGGGTCACCCCTGGCCCGGCACATCCCTGTCAGCTGCTCTCATCCCTCCCCTGGGTCCTGCTCCAGCATCTCTGGGGCTGAATTCCTCCCATGTTCATCCTTGGCCTGAGAGAGGAGGAAAAACCCTGAACTGGGCATTGCTGCTGCTCCCCGGGGTGGATTTGGGCTCATGGGGCTGGGCAGGGTGATGTGACAGCAAAGACATGGTCACCACAGTGTGGGGCTCAGTCCCCACTGCTGAGGAAACCTAGGAGGGGGAGATGTTGGGGTACAAGTGTTGTCCCCCAGGGGTCCATGGTGGACCAGTCCTGCTTAATAACTTCATCAGGGACATAGACAGTGGGATGGAGGCACCCTCAGCACATTTGCAGATGACACCAAGCTGAGTGCTTCAGTCAATATGCCAGAGGGGTGGGATCCATCCAGAGGGGCC
>NW_008613115.1:0-12790 GCF_000691845.1 Merops nubicus | reverse complement strand
ATGCGCGGGCAAAGCACCACCCTCCCCAGCGGTGGGACACGGGTTCGAGTCCCAGCCCGGGCGCGGCTGGGGGCGTCCAGCGGTGCGGGGGGGCAACGTGCTGCTCTGTGCAGACAACCTTCAGTCGGACAGCGAATGAAGTCCGAACCCAAAAAATGTTAGAGGCTTTTCTATGCAATAACCCTTCATCTTGAGGCTATAGCTCAACTACCGTGTTCAGTTTTGGGCCCCTCATTATGAGAAGAACATAGAGGTGCTGGAGCAGGTCCAGAGAACAGCAGCAAAATCCCATGAAGAGTCTGGGGAACATGTCTTATGAGAAACATGTGCTGAGGAAACTGGCACTGTTTAGCCTGGAGAAGAGGAGGCTGAGGGGAGGCCTTATTGCTCTTTACAATTACCTGAAAGAACATTGTCGTGAGGTGGATGTTGGTCTCCTCTCATAGGTTACTAGCAATAGGATGAGAGGAAATGGGATCAAGTTGTGCCAGGGGAGATTTCAATTGGGTATTAGAAAGAATTTCTTTACAGAAAGTGTGGTGAATCACTGGAACAGGCTGCCCAGAGAGGTGGTGTAGTCACCATCCCTGGAGATGTTAAAAAAATGTGGATGTGGTACTTCAGGACATGGTTTAGTGGTCATCATAGTGTTGGGTTGATGGGGGAACATTTCTGGAGGAAAATGGACATGACTATTGTATGGATTTAAGCTAAGCTGCATCAGGCCGCACTAGGCTGCCAACAGTGACCTTGAAGTGCAGCTGCGAATGCCAAGAATGCTAAATAAGAAAGAAAAAGGCAACAAAGTGAGACATAAGAAGGAAAAGGAATGCAGAGGACCAGGATAAGGAGGAAGCAAGAGAAAAACAACACAGAGCTTGATGACAGCTGGAGAAAAAATTGCAAGAAGAGCTTAAGCGTGTGGACAGTAGTTTGTAACCAATTAGCTTGTGGAGCGGGGCGCGTGGACAGCTTTGGACACTATATAAGCAGGGCTTGTAACTGAAATAAACGTCTTCTTTTATAACTCTCATATAGTCCGTCTTCATTTATAAGCCCTATGGGGTTGCCTGCTTTACTGCTCATCTCACCAGGCTGATGGTTGGATTTGATGAACTTGGAGGCCTTTTCCAACCTTAATGACTCTTATGATTCTATTTTTATATTTTGCCTGTTTTGGAGAGTTGCTCTCCCTCTCTCTCTCTCTTCATTGGGCTAACTGACCACCTGGTAGAAGGGGAAGAAGTTCAAGGCTTACAACAGCTGTCACATCTCCAATATTAAATGAAATTGAGAAAGTTAGGAGAAATACAATCTACAGAAGTCCATGCTGCTGGTACAGTGTTTACCATGAAGAACTCATTTCTTGTTTCTGCTTTGATAAAGCGGGAGTTTGATCCTAACAAGACTGTGGAGGAGATTTATGAAACAGGTTCTAGTATCAGCAATGACCTTTACATACCTTAAATGATTTGAATGTGAAGAAGCAAAAACACCCTGACCACTTGGATCAGAAAACCTGTATGAACTTAAGTACCAGGAAAAAGCAAAATGCACAGAAACTGACATACCTGTAGGCAGACCATGTTTCACTGAAGTCATGAGGATAATTCACGGGCAAGCAGTTATGTATATGTGAGTACAGAGCTCTTCTGCTGACCACTTGTCCAATATAGAATGATATTATCATCAAGGGGCAGACCAGCAGCCAAACTCCTCCCTCCACTACCACATCACACACCAGAGATCCAAAGCGTCGGACAACCAGAGGGAGGAACAAGTCAGTGCACTCACCCACTGCAGTGGACATGAAGAAAGCAGTGAGCCAGGCAAGGAGCCATGCCATGGGAGATGGTAGCTGCCAGGCCATGAGTCCAGTTATATAGTAGAGACTCAGTGACAGCTTCATGTTCTGGCCCTGTCATCCTGGAAACTCCAGTTGCTGTGAAGTCAGGGAGCTCTTCCAATAACCAGAATGCCCACACAGCACACACAATGTATAAACAAACCTCCCAACCCCACTGCAAGCAGAGTCATTTCTTATAGAGGTGGCTTCTTGACACACCTCTAAGTTAATGTGGAAGACAGGGGCACCTGGTGGTGGTCTCCTAATCAGTTCCCACCCAAGGCCTGGCCAGACCCTGGGTGAAAACCAGCCAGGAGGGTCTTTCTTGCCTGGTTGTGGACATCATCCGTATGCCAACCCTCATTCAGGGCTGGGGGTTTAAACCCCAGCATTTCATATGCTGGGCTGTAGGAATATGAAAGCAGCTACAAGCCCATACTGGTGGATATAAGGTCTGTGGAAAGCGGCTGGTTAAGTCTGTTTGCAGCTAAAGACAGGTATGTGGCCTTGTAGGAACAACATGGTGAGTGGAGTTTTGGAGAAGAAACAGATAGGGAAGAACTTATTTCATGTTTTGCTGGCTGTAAATGTTCAAAGCCACCCAATTTATCTCAGGGTTTTCTACTGCTGGTAGATTAGATTTTTTACAAAGGCTTCTTGAAAATGTATTCAATGTTATTATGGGGAAATTATTTGAAGTTGCTGTTAAATTCAGGAGTAGCTGACATGGGAAAAAAAAAGTACTTTTCAATAATAATTTCTTTTATTTCCCTAGAATTTACTTTATTCGATAGTGGAAACCGATCCAATTTCTTCCTGTACAATGTTGCACGGTACAAAATAGAGCAGCAGGGGGAGCTTCTGCTCCAAACGAAAGAGACCTAGAGACGGCACTAGAGAAATATGAAGGCGATCTAAACTTCGAGAGAAGAAAGTTAGGAGTAATAAGGAGAAATGTAATAAGTGCCCCTCTCACTTGAAGGGGATAAAATAAGTGATAAATGCAAGAGAGAGAAGATGTAAAACAAGAAAGACAGAAACATATAAAAGGGGATAGGAAACCACCATTCTTTCTAGCACAATTTTATTGAACACTTTCAAACCAGCTTATTTTCTGCAGATTTTAAGAATAAAGAGTTTTGCTTCTCATAGATGTATAGTTTCAGATAATATTTGGGTTCAGACTACTGACATATGAAGAGCAAAGTCAGACTGCCCAAAGAAACCAGCGCTGCATTAGCTAAATCCATATTTCTGAGCCCATGTACAGCTACAAAGTACTAGGGCATACAAAGCTGGCCTCTAGCAGTTGAGGGTTTGTTTGGACTTGTGTTATTTGGATCTGCCATCAGGTCTTGGGCTTTAAAACCACCAGCTTCTCATGCTTCTGTACCAAAGCAGCAATAATCCACCCCTCTGAATGTAAGCTGTCAAATAACTACAAAATTAGAGACAGGGAGGGAAACAGTAAGTAGGTAGGCAAGAGACTCCAGGACAGCAAGAAAAGAAGCATCTTTATGAGGAAGAAATGTAGAGTGAATTTTGTATTATACTATCCACATTGCTGCTGACTTACAGAAGGGCTTGTTTGCTTTTACAGATAACACACAAGCTAAACTGCAGTAATTAAACCTATTTTTAAATGAATCCTTTTGTTGCCTGTGGTTTTCTAAGAATGGCAATAATGAAAACACTAGGAAATAATTTAAGATAACTTTGCCTTTGGGGCCTAGAGGGAAGACAAAACTACGCTTCTGGCAGCCCATACCAAGATCAAATGAAATTGGTCCTGAAACTACAGCTTGTTATGTGAAGATCAATCAGTGAACCACTTTAATGGAGTCTTTAAAACTGTTGTAGAAGCTTATGTATAAATATGCTCACGGTGACATGCTACAGCTGAACGAGGCTGAAAATAACGTACCTCTATCTGCCCAGCCAGTGAAGCTCAGTGTGTGAGGCCAGGTGAACAGCAGGACAGTGATGTGCAGAACATACACTGTCAGCTATTTACTCTTCATTATCTATAATCAGAATTCCTCCTGAGTGAGAAATCTGTTTCTTAAATAATTTTGCCTGTAAAATTTAAACACATAAAACCATGACAGGTTTTGGCTCTCTTCCCAGCTCCCCCTTCTGTAAATATAATACTTGTGCATTCACTCTGTGAGACATGAAGAGTACAGTATGTCATATATTACAGTCTATGTCCATAGCTTTATACCTGTCTCTATTTCCTCTACCTTTTTCCAGTAAAGAGATATAACAAGAGGGACTTCCTTAAATGTTCTGGATTTCACTTCTCACTCTGAAGTATCAAAATTCTCTTTTTGGTTTCTGTAGCAATTCCCATATATATTATTCTAAATCAAACAGGTTAATATCACATGTTTTTAAAATACCTGTACTGTATACTTCTTGACACCTCCCCAGCTGAAGAAGTGGAAGGGCTGAGAGCTGACGTCACACCCACTATTTGGTAGGATAGAGGCAGGAGAACAACACAGACAAGAAGAGGGACCTACTGTACAGGCCAAGGAGCCTGTACTTGGCTTGAGCTATATACCCAGTAAAATAACAGCTTGTAACTCCAGACAAACTGGAGTCAGTAACTGGGACTAAATGCTCACGGGTATCACTGGTCACCATCTTCTGTCCACAGCTAGGCAGGCACAGACTTACTCTGCTGTCCCTCTCCTGTCCCCACAACACTTCCTTGTGCAAGCTTCTCTGACAGGAGAGGGAGGAGCTTTCATTTCTCATCCTATGGGATTCCCTACGACCATTCTCTTAACTGTCCTTTCCTACAGTTAAGGTCCATTATTTTTTATCATGTGCTCAGGGGACATGCAAGAGCTATCTTCACCTGATCTATTTGCTACCATTTTATATGGAAAAATCTATTGTTACTATTTCTATTTTTCTATGTCCCTTTTTGCATGCTTAAGAGTTCTAGGTGAACTGAATACCAGGTACACATCAGGACTGGAATTTTACTTACTGTGTGCAGGTCTAATGATTTTAACAGCTGGAATGCAAAATGACAACAACAACAGAAAATTAATAATCCTTTTAGGGCAGATGCAGTAAAAACATAAGCCAAATTTTCATCCCCTTCTCTAAGCCTATCCTTAAGAATTTAATATAAATAATTAATACTAAGAGTGTGCTGGTGCTTTTCAAAATTCTTTGGGCATCATAAAAGATAAAAGAAAATGCCCTGTGGGTAGATTATGGTGACTCTTAGCCCGACTAGTAAACAACAATTAGTAGACACTGGAATATGCTGCATGGCAAGTTGCACCAACATGTCACAATAGTAGCAGGGAAAGTATCCCTAAAATAATAAACATACTGCTACGTCCTCTCCCCTCATCCACACAAGGAATCCATGGATTGTATTTATTATATGACTCTGATTTGACAGCTACTATGATAGCCTCTATAGATTTTATTTTTATCACATAATATTTTAGGGCAATGAAAACAGCTGTTGGTTAAATAGTTATGCCAGCAAAACTGTGGTTTTGCTGACAGAGATTGTTGCAAGCAATGGAATATAAAGAGAAGGTAATTTTAATAGACTAAGGAAAAGCACAGTTTGTTGATGTAGCTCTGCCCATGTTAAGCGTGCTTTTGCCAGTACAGCACAGCAGTGCTTTTTTTTTACCACTGAATCCCTTCTAGAGTAACTACAGCCAGCTTGCTCCCAAGGCAAGGATTTACAGGTTTTTCTCAGTCTTGTCAGTCTGTGTCCAGTTTGGCAGCACATTGTGCTGGCCAGAATACCTGCACTTCTTTGAAGCCCCTAAAAATAATATATAAGGGACAGCTTTTAACATCTACCTCCTACTTCTCCCTTCTCTTTTCCATGGGAAATAACAACTGGATAGACTTCACTGAAGATATTCCTAGACTCCTATTAAACAACAAATCTCATCTATCCATGCTCAGGGAAGTGGGATGAGTTAGCATGCTTTACACATATAACCTTCCTTGAAGGATATTTACCATCTGCTCCCAATTTTTCTTTTCTGAGACAGACTGTGTGACTACCACACTTAGCACAGAACTAGGATAAAGGAAAAATTCCAACTCTACCACTATATTATTTCATACCCACTTCATCTTCTTGCATCTGAGTATCCCCACCTGAAGAATTAAGATATTACTATCTGACTTCCTACAGGTGCTGTAGGAATCCATTAAGTTTGTGGATTTACACCATCACGTTTCTTAACTTTAAATGTTATCTTGTAAGAACAAGCAGTTCTTCTGTATTTTGGGGGAAGTATCACCATGGCAGCAAGCCAGGTGTGTATATAGAATAATAGAAATTCTTTTTTCTTAGGAAACACATATCAGTATGACATCAAACACAGCAAATGTAGTGCTTATAAGGATTACAAATAAATAAATTGCAGAGGAGAAGGAGGCCAGAAAAAATAATTTGAAAGCGACATTTTCTCATGAAGCTAACTAAACATTCCTGTATTAATTTGGAAAGTTGCTTTTGGGAAGCAGTTGTAAAAGTCCTGGACAACTTAATTATGGTTAGCAACTTTTTGAACCTTGCTAACTGTTGCTGCAGCTGTATAACACCCATGACCTCTATGACTCCTGGGACAAATTCTACTTTGAATCATAGTATTTCAATTCCCCTTTTTCTTCAGCATGAGAGTGTCTCAAATTAACAAAGATACAAAACCAAGAGAGGCACACTGCATACTTCTTCACAATGGCAAACAATTTTCTCATGGCTTAGTCACTGATGAGTAAGATTCATGCCAATAAAACCATTGTATCTCAGCTTCCCTTAGCATAATCTCTGTTTCTAGGTATAAAAACGTGGAGAGATGATCAGATATAAAGTCTGGTGACACAAAGTTTCACCTTCAAAAATGTTTAAATGCATGTGAACCATGAAAATTATTTTTTTATTGGTGTGGTGTCTTGTGGACACTTTTGATTTTATACTAAGTTTCCTAAACTTAGAATAACAGTCATATAAAAAAACAGCCTTGTATTTTCCCTTGTGAAAAATACCCAAGAGAATCGAAAGTCCAAGTGGCGTCTTCATATTCATCTGTGGGTTTATTTTTATCTGTTCAAGAAATGGATATAGTAGTTGTGACATAAGTAACTATATTATGATAGTGAACAGTTTTGGAGTAGTTGTGACATAAGTAACTATATTATGATGTGAACAATTTTGGAGTAATCTGTTCAGCAGAAATTATAAACTAGAAAAACTGTAAAAAAAAAAGTGAATAGGAAGAAAAAGCTTGAGAAATATTATAAACTGGCAATAGCTTTCTACAAGCAAAGAGAGAAAATACTTACTAAATAGTTCATCAGATATCACTGACTAATCTCATTTTATTAACCGATAGAGTGGTTTGATAAAAAGAAGATGCAGAATTAAAGTTATTTTGTGAGTCTGATAAAATCAACAAGTCAAATAACTTGTTTATATAGACAATGAAAAGGAAGGCACCTGAGTACATATCACAGGTGCATATCAAAAGTGTTCTCATGCACAGAACTGCAGCAGTGTAAACAAGCTAATAACAAATTTACAGCTCTAGATAAGATAAGGCTGAAAGATTAGTCATGGGAAATTGCCACACCACAGTAAACAGACAAAGAAGGGATAAAGCTATTTATCCAAGTGCATCAAAGCTGTCTGTGTGAAGTTCCACTTAGCTAGGACCAACCGTAGATGTTTTCCCATCAGCCCAGAAGCAGCAACATCAGATGGTGTTCCTTTTCTTTATAGTTACAGTTTTGTATCTTCTTACTCAACAGGCCCATGTTAGTTCAGCATTTTCAGCAGGGTAGTGAACCTGCATTGTTAGAAGCTGGACTCTCACTCTAGATTAGCAATTCAGTTTCCCTATTGTAGGAAGTACTAATGCCAAGATAAAAGGTAAATTCCTGCTTTATTAGGAGCTGCAGTAAGATAAGGATATCTCATTTAAGATGATTTTTCTGCTTGTCCTGTGAAATGCTGGGGTTTGAACCCCAAGCCCCGGATTAAGGTTGACATATGGGTGATTCCCACAGCCCTTCATACAGAGGTGGTGAGTTTGCCTTATAGCTTCCCCCCAGGGTGCGGCCGGCCCTGCAGGGAGAGCCATAAGGGAAATGAGCCCCAGGGGTCCTGCATTGAGTTGACAAAGGTCAGGTGTCTGCTTGGGGATAAAAGCTGGGACCACTTGCAGGGAGTCAGGAGTGTCTGTCTGTGGAGTGCACCCCACAGAGCTTCCTGGTTCAGGGCAGACCTCCTGACTCTCCCTGGAGCTGGGCCCCGGTCTAGTTTAGGCCTTTGCGAACGCGGGTCGATAGGGTGAGAGTCACCATGTGGGCACCTTTTTCTCATGTGTTTAACTGGCTGGTCTGGTTGTTTCCCATGCCAACTATGTGCAACCTCGGGTCACTGTTTGTACCACCTGTTGTGGGCCGGGTCATGTCGTTTGTGGGATCGTTGGGGGTGGCGTCGATCACGTATGAGCTGGTTGACCTGTTTGTACCCCCGGCGGTCATTCATATGGTAACATTTCTGTCTACAATACAGTCTGCATATTGGTTCATCTCCCCGCTGGTGCTATCATTTTTGTTGGGCCTGGTCATTGGCAAAGCATCCTGGTAATTCAGAGCCTCTTAAAAGTGAAAGACTCTTTTAGATTCCTTCTCAAAGTCCAGCTGACAGTTACTTTCTGCAGAATGGGCTACAGAATGACAATCCTTAGAATAAAATGTCCCACCATCTTAATGACTTTCAGGACGGAAGTTCCTAATATCCACAATGGCAAAACCACAGGGAGTGGTATGTTAGTAAATGCTGCATCAATAATAATGACTGCTAATAACTGCCAATAACTGCCCTCCAGAACTGGGATATAGCACAAGCTTCCTGATTCCTGGCATTTTGCAACTGGCTAAACATAATATAAACCACCAGCAAAGCATGAGGACTGCATGAGTGAATACTACAGTCAGCTGCTCCCTTAAACTTTGCCTACACAACCTTTGTCATGGCAATTTACCCAACATTAACTAAGCTCTGAGTGGATTTGTTGTACTGTGTTACACCGTTGCCTGGACACTTTTATTCAGAATATATAATTCATCCTTATCTGGTTTACTTTAGCAAAACGAAGGTGGATGGATAAACACCAGGAACAAAAAGAACTGTGTAAATTACTAAAATTGTGATCACTGCCAATATAAGAGCAAATGAGAATAAGCATAAGTTAGGAAGTTTTAACACAATTCTTAACCCTCACAGCAACCATAGTCTGCACCAGTTTTCTAATACAGTAATACAATCAAAACACCTAATTACTTTTAAGATAAAGCTCAGTCAGTTTATGAACCAGATCACATGGCACGCTTAAAATAACAAAGGAATAACAATGACCCAGAAGTGCCTTTCAAAAAAGTTCCCATAATAAGATTTACATACCTACTCTCTCAAGATTTGCAAAATATATCTTGCACTGTAAAACTATAAAAACAAATGTTAGCTCTTTCAAACTGAGCCTGTAATCTCATAATCACTAGCAAACACTTTCACGTTGTGGTGTTTATTCTCCCTTGTTTCAATTTTTAATCTGTGACATGGAAGTAGTAATGCCTTCCTGGCTCACAGGTAACCGTGAAGGAAAATTCATTAATATTTATAAAATCAATTCCACTCCAGTGATGAAGAATCTCCTCACAAGGAAATCAATAAACCCATGCAGATTTAGACAGCATACAGTAAATAAAGGTTATAGCCACACACAAACTAGAACAGATAAACAGCTGTCTCATTTACTGTGCATCCATCATCTTGTAAGATGAGTCAGACTGGAGTCCTGTCAGGAAATATATCCAGCATCTTGTAGTAAGAGGCTACCTTAGTGCATGTGCACAACAGCTTTCATTTGCACTGGCAAAATATTGGGTTTTCGCACATAACATTGGTTAGGACTCTAAAAACATAGCTTAGCAAATGATCTTGTAAACAACGATTCAGTGTAATTTAAAGTTCAAGTTTTTTCATGAAATCTCTGCTACAGTTAAATTATTTGGGTTTACTGCACAGCTAAAGAGGAAGTAGGTGATCAAATGATTGGGTAATAAACAAGTCCCTTTCTGGCTATAAATTATGATTAATATGCTACCACATCTTCCAAGATATTTAAAGCAGAGTGTATATCACAGCATGTCACTATTTATACTGCAAATACACACCAGATCTCTCAGATACAGCCACTGACTCGATATGAATCCACCTTGTACTTGCTAAGCTGGTCTAGGAGCATCCACGCTGCTCCTAGATAACCATCTACATCTACAAAACCAAAACCCCACTGGCACTGCTATTTATGTGGATTTGGTACTGGAATGTCTGGGAATCATACCAAGGTTCTTAGCATTTCATTAACTTGAGGTACCTGGGGAAATGTCTGATGGCATGATATAAAAAATGCCCTTCTTCCTTCCAGGTCTTCGTGGGAAAGTTTTCAGTCTGCCAACATCTTTAGCTGACAGTTCCCATGATGTAAGTTCCTCTCCTTCATGTGCCCCAACCAGTACCTATATGACCACAGCTGGATGAGCTGTTCATGCTTCTACTTGTAGAGTTACTGCAGCCATGAACAGATAGAGGGTTTGAAGAACACAGAAGACCAAAGAACTCTTCAACTGTGGTGGCCTCATCAATTGCTCTCATGTGCCCATAGTTTTCCCTCTTCATGTGGCTGTTCAGAAGTTAATATGAATGATGCCTGCAGACCTCTCTGGGAGAAAAAAAAAAAAAAAAGATATATCTGTGGATGCCATTCAATGTTATTACCTCCAAACAGAAAAATGTGTAAGTGAGATTTCTCAATCAAGCATTAACTCTGGTGACTATCTTCTTTGTTACTCTTCCATAGGATACTTGGGAGAAGACAGTTTAATTACATTTCAGACATGCCAAATGGTTGCTTTGCATGCCTGGGATGAAGACAATTTGTAATACTGGGAAGTAGTAAAAAAGTGAAAACATATGTGTAATGGCTGTCAGGCACTAGTAAAGCCTCCCACCCACCCAATCAGACCTAGCTCTCTAAACAGCTTATACACCCTAATTCAGCACGTTGAATTAAACTGCACAGAGTGCTGCACTAAGGCAGCTGTGCTCCTTCTTGTAGCCAAGCTAACACATTTATGGTTTGGTCAGGTCTTTTTGCAGCACACTGATGTGCAGGCCTAATCAAGGCAATTGTTATTGCTAGGCAAACAAGGGAAACAAACTGATGCCTTTTGTAGTTGTAAGCTTACAGAATGGGCTGACATGCATGAAAAAGATAGGAATGGGCAACGTGGGACTCTGCACATGAGTTATGTACAGCTCCAATGTGATTACAGAAGAAAAGGTTATTTTTGTTAAAAGCTATGTGTTCTTTTCTTTCTCAAACACCTATGCTAATCTGAGGTTCCAATTAATCAGTATGTTAATGAATTAACATGAAAGTAGCCATCTTCCAGCACATCTACTACCACCTTGTATCCTGCAGCAGCTCACTCTGCCCTCCTCAGTGCTTTCCTACAGCACCTGAGCCAGCAAAGGCCTGCCACGGAAAGAGAACAACTTTGTATCTTTTTCTGCCCAGAATAAACTTGCATAATTTCAAGACCATAGTTATGGACTGACTTCACGTAGATGTATTTTTATTCCATTTGACATGCCAACATTTTTTTTTTTTTTTAATTCCTGCTAGCTATGTGGGCACTTCAGAGAACAGACCAGGAGCTGCTGTTCACTTAAACATAACTAAAGTGGTTTTTGTGTGTGGTCAGGGGTGCAGGGCATTCTAAAGTGCAGGACAACAGAGGAAAATGACACCATGCACACGGGAAGAAGAGCACAACCAACCACCTCTGCTCAGCACAACTCTCCCAGTTCTGTTAGGAATTCACTGTTGAATTTGAACAAGTCCTGGTGATTCCAGTCAGTTTCAACAGGAACCAACAGGTCTGCAAATATTTTTTTCTGGTAGTTTTGTTTTGTTTTTTTAATTTTCTTTTTCAGCAAAAGTTGAGCTTGGAGTAGAAATTCTCTCTTTCGTGTAAAAAAGCATGTGATTTCATTGTAAGGGGCAGTCTTCTTGAGAACTCTGGATGGCAGTAAGAATGAAAAGGACAGTGTGAAGCTTCAAAAGAGCTATTGATGAAACACCTTACTGAGGTTCCTGATGGCAGTGATTTGTTTAGGATAATTTGGGCAGTTTCTCAATAGCCAGAGGCTTACTTCCTAGAAAACTAGAATGTTTACTCACCTTGATTAGCCCAATGTCTCGAGAACTTTATGTTTAGACAAGCCAAGCTGCCTTCAGTGCCAGACTGTCCTGGCAAAAGGTCAAGAACATCCATTTTCCTGACAAGCTGTCAAGGGCATCAGGCTCTGTCACAGCTGTACTCCTGCCGCAGCCTCCCCCTGCTAAGGCCTCAAGGAAAACACACCAAAAAAAGCCTTTAAAGAATAACTGCCCTATGGATGGGCGTGACAGAGGTGCTAAAAGCGGCTGTTAGTTTTTGCTCTGAAAGCTTAGCCCCTGAGCACGGCAGGAGAAAAGCGGGTGGAGAAGTGCCTGGTCGTGACAGACCTTTGCCTGCTGCAGTCCGTCCCGCGGGCTCGGCTTTGCGGCCAGCTCGGGGAAAGGGCTCGCTTGCCAGCGCCTAAACTCGCCTCCCAGGGCCTGGCTCCTACGGCAACCAGTAAAGCTCAGCCCTCGCACCAACCCGGGGCCGTGGGGGTTGGGGCGGAGCAGCTTTCGGAGGGGTCCCCGGTCGCAGCCCTGCCCAGCAGACCCCGCCTCGGGCGTTCCTCAGGGAAGAAAGCCAGAGCGTGAAAGAGGCGCGAAGGGGAAGAGCGACAAGCGGGCGACAAAGGCCCGCTGGGTGCTGAGG
>NW_008613114.1:12417-19531 GCF_000691845.1 Merops nubicus | reverse complement strand
CCTTTGCCTTCTTTTCTAGTAGTGTTCTCCTCTCCGCTGCAGGGACTAACTCCACAAGTCACCTCAACACCCTCATTGACCTTGCTGGGTTGGACATCAGCGGCACCCCGCCACCTCCAGTGCCACCCCCCAGCCTGGCGCCAGCGGCCGCGGCCGAGATCCCCATCCTGCCTCCCCCTCCCCAGGCCCTCGCGCCCCTGCGGAGCGCTGCCTCCGGCCAGGGGCCAGCTCCCTCTCCCTGCTGGACGAGGAGCTTCTCTGCTTAGGTGAGACACCGAGGTGCCCACACAAGGGCTACTCCATCCGTGCCTAACAAAGACTGCTGTCTTCCTCCAGGCTGAGTGTGAGGGCTGGCTGCGTGTGTGGCAGGCCTCAAAGGAGTGTAAGATGCCTTTGAGAAGTCCAGGGCACACTACCTTGAGGTGTCCTGAATGTAAGACCTGGTCAGTGGGTCACTATTAAAAGTTTTGATCTTCCCAGAGTGGACTGCTGGTGAAATACCAGGGGAGTGTCACTGCAGTCTGGTCTCTGTAGGTGTTTGGACGTGCAGGCTGCATGGGGGCAGATCTTACCCCTGACCATGGCTGTGCTGAAGAGCCTTGAGGGGTTCTGTGCAGGAGCCTGCAAGGTGCCTGCCTGTGGAGCCCAGATATGAAGAGCAGAAGACACTGGAGATCAGGAAGGGTTAGAAGAGCTGCATGCAGGGGGACACTGTCAGCTACTGGTGCTGTCAGTCTCTTTTCCTAGTCATAGACTTGTAGCCCATTTCAGTCTTCCATCAGATTCTTGGGCTCTGGCAGAGCTGAATCAGTTAGCCTGATGGTGCTGAAGCAATTGGCAGTGGACGACACCTATCTCGTTTCCCCTCTGGTCACCTACTTGTTATTTCTTCAGGCCTGAATGACCCAGCTCCTGCAGCGGTGAAGGAGACCTCAGAAAACAACCAGTGGAGCATGTTTGAGGTACAGAAGAGGGTCTCAGGGGAAGGGGAGGGAGGGGTTGTCATTGTGGGAAGCCTCAGGACATGCTGTCACCTTGGGCAAACCCACACGCAAGCAAAGGAGTGGCTGTTCCTGAGGGGAAGTCAGGTTTAGCCCTAAAATCCAGGATAGCTGTCTCTAAACAGAGTAGATACCCCTGAACCTGGCTTTCTCAGTTTCCCATCTGTTAGCACTTGATTTCCCCATGATGTTAGCACTTCCTTTGCTTAAATTACAGATCAGATGTAGTCCTGACATAGGCCACAGACTTTGCTGCTTGCCACCCAGCACCTGTTTCTGCGGTAAATCTCTCTCCCTCTGTCACGGTGCGTCTCTACCACAGGGGGTAGCAGTGAGTTGGAGCATCTACCTGTCCTCTCTTTCAGAACGACCAGCTGGGCCTGGATTTCTTTAATCCGAAGATGGTGACTGTTGCTTGCAACCCTGCAGGGAACCCTCTTCTCCATCAAGCATCACAGACCACGTGTGGAACGTCAGTGACGCTGCCCTCTGCTTTCACAGCCTCTCAGACTGCTCCTAGCATCCCAGCACCCAGCTCAGCACCATTTGTATTCTCTGCTGGACCAGCTGCCTCTGCAGGGCCTCCTAAGACTATTCCAGCTGCTCCTGGGTGCTTCAGCTCATCTGTGGGGAGCAATATGCCACATAAGATGGATGCACTGGGACAGCTCCTTGAAGAAGCCAAAGGGTAACCAAAAGTTGTGGACTTTGCTTTGTCTCTGCAGCTGGAAAGCCAAGCTTGCTGCAGCATCAGGTTCAGAGGCAGGCTTTCAGCTCTCTGGTTTGGTAGAAATGCATGGTTGAGATTTTTTTTTTTCTCAGAGGGTTTAAGTTTGCAGACTAATAGGAGAGCCCTGGGAGGGGAAGGCAGTCACTACGAGGCAGAGCACAAGAGCTGTGCTGTTGCCTGATACAAATGTGCAGTGTGAAGTTGCCCAGGCTGCTAAGGTGCAGAGGCCTTTGCCCATCTTAGCCTTGCCCACCTTTGCCAAGGTGGGTTTCTGCTTTCTTCTTGACGTGGAGAAGTGGTGCCTAGCCCTACCACCGGCACTTTCCTCGTAGCACTCCTTACTGAGAGCGTACTGAGTCACAGCTCCAGCCTGGCACCGGGCCACTGCTTCGTCCTGGCGATCTGCAGCGACCCGGCTTTGTGGAGAGTGCCAGCTTTGCTTTCAGCTCCCTTGCCTGTGGTTTTCTGTCTCTCTTGCAGGACTGCCACCCAGGGCATGACGACAGCCTCAGTGTTCCCTGGGGTTACTTTGCCAACCACTGTCACCTCTGCCCCATTAGTAGGACCTGCAGGGCTGCCGCTCACTGCCCCAGGAGCCCCTCCGGTTCCTTTCCCAAGCAGCTGCACTGCTGGCTCAGGAAGTCCTCTCTTCCAGCCAGCGTCATTCCAGCAGCAAGGCAGTCCCATGAAAGCACCTGAAATTTCCTTGGCCAACGTCCATGTTCCCTTGGAATCCATTAAACCCAGTAAGTATCTCAGTTTTTTCACCTTTCTCTGACCACTTGTTAAAAGCAAAGCCTCTCGACAGAGCTTGTGAGGCAGAAGGAACGGGTGAGCTGTCCTTGCTGATCGGGAGGACCCCCTGATGCTGCTGTGGCTCTCCTGCAGCACCCATCTGCAGCTCTGTCCCGCTGTCTCCCCGCGCAGGCAGCGCCCTCCCGGTCACCGCCTACGACAAGAACGGGTTCCGGATCCTGCTGCACTTCGCCAGGGAGTGCCCGCCGGGGCGCGCGGACGTGCTGGTCGTGGTGGTCTCCATGCTGAACACGGCTCCGCTTCCCGTCAGGAACATCGTGCTGCAGGCGGCCGTGCCCAAGGTAGGCACCCGTGCAGACAGTGACCCGGGGATGTGGGACAGCCCGGTTCTGCCTTCCTGTGCTCTGCAGGCTCTGCTCTGCCTGCGTCCAAAACTCAAAGGTTGTTGTCACAGGCAGAGAGCTCTGAACAGGGTAAATCAAGAACTGCAGGTAGTCAGTGTTCTATTTTTACTTGCTATCTAAGATCGGTCCAGTTGTGTCTGTTCATGGAGGTGGCTCAGACAGCACAATGATAGAGCCACCCTTGAGGTCTTAGAATCAGAATTTCTAACAGGTATCCTAAATCTGACAGTATGTTCCAGTCTAGTCTTACCGCATCTAGATAATTTTGGATGGCCAGCTTTGTGTTTTGAAAACTGGCCCAATCTTGGCTGTGCTTCAGCATCGTACAGGAGTTTGCACTAAAGCCTCTGGCAGAAGATAACTGGGATAGGAAGGTGCTCTTGGTGTTCACCTGGCCAGTGCTGATTAGTCAGTCTGCCTGCTCCAGCCATGTACAAGCTGGGCCGGCTCTTGTTTCCTCACCCTCACATGTGGATCTCCAGTTTGGATGAGCACAGTTACCTCCCCAGCCTGTGCCTGCATATTCCGGTGTCCCCAGGGTAGGAGATAACCCCTGAGGTTCCACTTTCTGTTTTGTCTGCAGTCTATGAAAGTGAAGTTACAACCACCCTCTGGCACAGAGCTGTCTCCATTCAATCCCATCCAGCCACCTGCTGCCATCACCCAAGTCATGCTTCTGGCAAACCCTGCAAAGGTGAGAGGGGGCAGATTGTCATGCAGCGGGATTGCTCCTGTCCTTGTCAGACAAATTTGATGCAAGCTGAATTCTTGGGCAGGGGGTTTGGACCAAACATTGGAGCAGATACAGCTGTTTGTTCCTAACTTGCCCTCCAGAGGTGGTCACTGGTGTTTTGGCTGGGGGATATACATCATCTCTTCCTCCGCAGACTCTGTCAGCAGGGAAAGGCAGGAAGGTCCTGTACCTTTCTCCCATCAAAAGGGCAGCAGTTGACTAAGGCTCAGCTTTAAAGGGCAGCAGTTGGAGCTGTGTCAGGAGCATGTGTGACTCCCTCGTGCACTGGCACCGCCTGGCTTTGGTGATAGTTGGGTTGGTGTCACATTAGCTGGTACTATAGAAATACTTGTGCTGTGCTGAGGCTGTAGCCTGACAGCCCTGAACCGACTGACGCATGTCAGATCAGGTCTGTTCTGTTGTTGTCAGGGTGTACAACGTGGTGAACAGCTTCTTTTCTGTTGATGGTGCTGGGAGCATCTGAGGAGCTGTGTTTCCTTGCTGTAGTTACTCATTTAAGTAGCCTGCTCCAAAAAGCTCAAAGCTGTATGCTGAAGTAGTTTCTAATTATTTGACAAATATAGATGTTACTACTTGAGAGTTACAGCAAAAGGGTCCTTAAAGTATTAGACAAAAGCTTTGAAATCCAAAAGGATAAATGTCAGAGGGGTTGGGTGGGTTGAAAAACTGTGACGTACATGGAGGGATGTACATCCCTCCTCATTGAAGGGGGATCCATTCCACCTCCTGCTTACTGTTTTACCGGGGATTTTGCAGAGCAGGAACAATTTTTATCTTCCTCCACGTTATAAGGAATTTAATTTTGAAAATGTTGAACTATTCCAGCAGCATTTTTCAGGCTCACTGGAGAGCGGCTGAGCGATGGTTGCTGACCACATGTGCAAACTATTACCACAGGTCATTGGTGCTTTTCTCCCACTGTCCCATGCTAAGCAGTAAAGCCTTTGTGGTATAAAAAACTGTAAGGTGAAAAACTCAGGTTTCCTAAACAGCTGAACTACTCCATGAACTTAACCTTGGCCTCCTTCCCCCTGCTGTGTGCTGCGGAAATCTTGTGCTCTCTGCAGAGCTGAAATGTTTTGTTCAGGAGCAACTGGGGCTGTTCTCACGTTGCTCTTGGGTTTTGTCTTTCCTGCAGGAGAAGGTGAGGCTGAGATACAGACTGACCTTCACACTGGGAGACCAGCCCAGCACAGAGGTTGGCGAAGTGGATCAGTTTCCCCCGGTAGAGCAGTGGGGGAATCTATGACCTCAGGACACTGCCAGAGACTGTGCCAGGACCAGGAAAGGATCCCACAGGACTGGAAGGAATGTGCCGTGGGGAGGGACGCACATGCTATCCACTGGTGACGTTCAGCTTTGTTTACATGTCCTGACCACTCTGCTTGTAGCTTTAGTCCAGAATGTTTTGCCCCACGTTGAAGGGGTCCTGGAACGTTTATGCCAAGCGTGAACTGAGTGGCAGCCACTAGCAGGCAGTGCCGGCTGCTTTTATCCTGACCTCTGGGTGAATCTGGTTCTATCTTCCACTCTGTCAAACTTGAAGTTATAGTATTTTGAGGGGAAACCTGTCAGCAGAAAGGGATTCAGTTGGTTTGTTCCTGTCCTGCTGTCCAGAGATACCTACAGGCTGGTGGGGTGATGATGCCACCATGAGCTTCCTCAGCGCAGAGCCCTTACACATGCTCTCCCTCGGACTCTTACCTCCTCAGTGCCAGGCTGGACCCGCTAAGCATGTTGAGCAATAACGCTGGCTCCGTGAGGGAGTGCTGATTTTTGGTTTTCTACACTGAAATGGCACTTGGCTCCCTTCCTCCCCCTCCATGGCTTCGTTCCCAGCAGGCGGCGTAAGCCACCCCTCGCCCCGTGCTGCCCGGCGCTGCCCTACCTGCACTCCTTCTGTCTCTTTTTTATGCTGCTCGCTGCCCTCCCCGTTGTATCAGTTTGGGGCAGCCAGGGCCGAGTTTTGTATGCACATGGTTACACTGGTTATTTTTCTGCCTTCGTTGCATTCCACAGCATGAGGAAAAGAGGAGGTGCATAGGGAGGAGCTGAGTCAGTGTTGGTGGAGGACAGCAGCTGGAGTGCAGCAGTGGCTTCACAATCAGTAGTCAGGTGCAGTGACTGAATCCAGGGGCAAGGAGAGATGCCTCTCACGTCCCCTCGTGCAGGCAGTATTATTATAGTTGTCTAATACTCTGTTTTATTGATTACAATGATCTACAAGATGTAAATAATAGAGCTATAGGATATCCAAATGGAAACAGACAGCAAAAGGGAAGAAGGCTCCACTGGGCTGTGATGATGCATGTACTGGGTGTAATGCCTGGTTTTTTTGTTCCCTGTATTAAGTGGCTAAGTGCAATTGTCTCCAAAAAGGGGAAGTCGGTTTTGCTGGACATCAGTGTTGTGAGCTAAGGGGGGCAGAAGAGCTGACCCCTGCAGCTACAGTCTCACAGAAACTAGGTTTCAATCACTGAAACTTGATTCTGACAGCCCCTCCCTTCTCCCTCTCCATTCCCAATCTCGAGCAGTGCCTCAACTAGCTTTGAGACAGGCTGTTTTAAATTAACAGGGTTTTTAAATATCCATTGGCTAAAGCACAGGTAGGGCAGGTCCTTGGACACCGAGCTCAGTGTTTCTAGCAGTGCTGTCAAAATGGCCCTTAGGAAACTCTGAGTGGGAGCAGTTGGCACAAGCACTGACAGAATCCCTAGATGGGAGGAGAGCCCTGCCTGTTAGAGGAAGAAAACTCCAGAGAACATGCTGCTGGAATTAATGGCTGCTGTAAAACCCATTCCTGCAAATGCAGCTTGGAGTTATTTATAGCTGAATTTTCTTTACTGTGTTGCGAAGTAAAAATCACTAGAGGTGAAAAACACGGTGGATTTGAAAGCCTCCTAATCAGAGGCACCAGGCAGCTGCATGAGCCCCTGAAGATGGAATCAGAGCTCAGCCAAGGAACTTGCTGTAATCTCCTGGTCTGAAGCTCATGAAGACCCAAACCTTGTCAGCTGTCTGACGTAGAAGGTGGGTGAGAGGGATGGGTACATTGTTTGGATCCTTAGAGAAGTGCTTTTAAATTGATGGCCTGGGATAGGGGACAAGGAGAGAATTCTTTCTGCCTCAGACGTGTTCTTGCCAGCACTTTAGGCACAGTAGGCATGGGGGTGGTGCTTGGGTCACGGTAGCGTGTCCTGAGGAAGTGGGTCTCGCTGCTTTAGATGCCTACACGTGAATCTCACTGTGACTTTGGGGAGGTCAGAGGAGCACAAGTGCTTTGTGCTGGGGCTCTGTTCTCGTGTCGATGCGGCCAGGCGGGAAGGTGCCGTAGCCTTGCTGCCTGGAAATGCGTTGTTCAAAGCTTTGGAAACTAAACTATGAATGTTCCTTGTCTGTAGGGTGAGGTTCCTGCTTCATACCCAACAGCCGTGGCTGTATATACACCTCCAATGCGTTTGTTCTGCTG
>NW_008613114.1:0-12386 GCF_000691845.1 Merops nubicus | reverse complement strand
GTCTAATAACTGGTTTTCCCTACATTGCTCTGTGGCAAGCCCTTGCTACCGACTGCTTGTGCAGCACAGCGTGGCTGCCAGAAACCCTACAGCCCTTCAGGTCAAGACCATCCAAACTAAGCTAAAAACAGAGAAGTTGCTGATTTGCAAAACTCCAGTGGTTTAAAAGGTAGGCATCACTGGAGGCAAAGCCACTGAAAAGCCAAGGTGATGCTGCCCTTGGTAAGGTTTTACTACACCAGGGGAGGGTTGCTGCGCCACGCCGGAACAGGCAACCTTAACATTTTGATGCAGCTCCTTCTTAAAAGTTACATTTACATTTTGTTTAACTCACATTTAGGGAAGACAAGAGCAAACCCACAGGCGATATGCAAAACAAGATATGTATTTATTTTTAGAAAAGCAGTCAGGTTTATGTACAGTGAGCCACAGAGGAAGAGTAAAACCACACCCCGCCATCTTCACGATCCTTCCAACGTGCCTTCTTTGATGATGACACGTGCAAGATTTCGTGCAAGAGCAAGTCTCAGCATTTCCACTTTTGTAGTCTCGACATCATCATCCTGAAAGCGAGCAGAGTTTGGATTAGACTGCTACACACAGTGTGAGCTGGTGATGGGTTCTCCTTCTGGGTTTTGGAAAGGAAGGCTGAAGGGGGACACTATGTATATTCACCTGTTATAGGGACCTCCTGAGAAGAACAAAAGCTACATTGCCCAGTTTATAGATCAACACAAGACAGCGTTGCCAAGCTGGTTCTTTTCCTGGCAGCTGCAGAGGTTTGCATGTGCAGCAAAGGGTCCCTGTTTGGTGCCTGGAATGCTCCATAGCTTGAGCTGCTACATGGCAGCATCTCAGCTTTTCATTGCACATGTAATGTGCAATTATTTATCTTGGAAAAGCATCACAGCCCCATCCGCCTCAGCAGAGCACTGAGGAGTGGAAGTACTCTTGGACTGACTCTGAGGATACTGAAACGATGACACTTTATTTGGCTGGCCTTTAAAAATAGGCCCTGTACCAGCCTCGGTAGCTCAGGCTCTCCCACTTCCCTGCCCCCACACAGGAGTGTAAATCTAGAGCTTGCTCTCCCCACACCCCCACCAATTCATTAGCCAGCTGTCCTCAAAGCAAGAGCTACCTGGGATTTCTGCTTCTCTGACTTCCCTGCTGTCAGGTCTTCCAGGCATCTCATCAACTCGTAAGTCTGCTCTGCTGAAAATATGACCTGTGGGAATGAAAGTATTCACTGAAAATGATGACGTTAAGGACACGGCACAGTCTGAGAGAACTCGGCTGAGAGGAAGGAACCATTTCAGTCCTGCAGATCCCTTCTGACACTTTACATCATGGGATCAGAGGCTGTTACAGACTGGAAGTGACTTCAGGGGGTCTCCAGTGCCACCTCCTGCACAAAGCAGGGTCAGCTGTGAGGTCAGACCTGGTGCTCTGGGTTTCATCCAGTCATGGGTCTGTACTTACTAAACTCATTTTCTTGATGGATCTCAAAGCAAAAATGGGACTTGGAAGAAGGAAGCACACTAGAAAAATCTCCAAGCCAAGCACCAGAGGGACTGGATGCAGTGTGTGCTTCAGTCATCAGCAGTGGGGTATTCTCCTGTTTTCTGTAAGTTCAGAGGTATCCCCCTGTCCTGGGGTCCTGTGCCCTCCCTCTGACAGGACCCCTGGGCAGCCGTGCAGCTCTGGGACTGCCACCACCTTCTGCACGAGCAGAGCTGGCCCTGGCAGCAGAAGCGGGGTCACCGCTTTGAGGTGCCTTCACAGGAAGAACAGAAAGGGTGTGGGGGGCTCCGTGGTGCATGGCCAGCATGCTCACCTCTCTCTGCTCCAGCAGGGGCAGGGCGTCTGTCAGCAGGGTCATCCAGAAGGAGCAAGGAGCGATGTGAGCCGTCATGAGCAGCAGCAGCAGCTTGGCAGCCTCGGAGAACCGCTGCTCCCCGTACAGCCGGTGGAACTCCCGGTACTTGCCTGCGCACGGGGGGTGGTGAAGGGCAAAAGGAGTCAGCATCTGTCAGACCCAGGCCCGGGCTACTGGAGGTTTGGGAGGTTCTGTTTGCTCCCATGAAGCCTGTGGTAGAACAACCCCCACCTGAAATAAGTCCCCAGAGCAGCTGAGTCTGAGGGAATGGGGATCTTGGGCATGAAGTCTGAAGAGAGGCTGGCTGAAAAGGCAGCCAGAACCCTGTTACTGATCCCAGTTGGGTTTCCTGCTCCTGGCCAGCTTTACTGTCTGAACCAGCCTGTTTGCGAGCTGACGCTGCCTGGTGCTGGGTGTTTGCAGGGTGAGGAACAGCACCAGTGGCCTAGAGGGACTGCTGGCATTTGCAAAAACCAGGAATGGGAGGGGAGAAGCAGGGGGTGAATGTTCCTTTTGATATCACAGAGTATCAGGAGGTCTGAAAGGCTTCACTGTCTTTCTCATTGTTTAAATGGAAACCGAGATCTTTGTTAATATGGAAAGTTCTGCTTTTCCTAAAAGCAAGTTAGATCAATATCCAGAACATGAGAACTGGATGAGGATGAAAGTGAGTTTTATTCTGTGGCTTTGTCTGTATCCACTAAACTGTCAACATACTGAAGTAATGATTCCCATTCAGATTCACCTTTGACTAATGCCTGAGCTCAAGACAGAGACATGGGAAAGTTTTCCAGCAAAAGTAAACCTGATGTTTCTAAAACCTCCAAAGGAAAAACAAGCAGAAATATTTTCAGGACTTTTTATACAAAGCAGAAATGGAGGTAATTTCTCTATAAACAGTTATACAACTAAACTACGAATCTCTGGGGCTGCTGCAAGGGTCACAAGGTGATGCTGGGTACACAGAGCTATGAGGGGTTACCAGTTTGGTAAGATGCAGCTTCTAGGCTGAATTTAGGATAAGGTTTAAATGAAGGAAATAGAGTTCCAGTTTTGCAAGCTTGTACCAAATGGGAACAGATCCAATTCAGGATCTCCCTCACTGTAATGCTGGTGTCTGCCAGAAAGGAGCCAGCCCAATTGCCAGCACCTATTCCAATTAGGTTTTGGCCCCAGTAGCTGGGCTTGGTAACTGCCCCAGCTCCAGAGAAAGTAACTTAAATCTTAAATCAGTGGTTCACTCTTCCAAGGAAGAATTCTAAGGTCTTCCAGACTGCGTCTGCTAATATTTCAAAGTCTCTATCTCTGTGATAGAGTCTGGAAAAAGACTCAGAAAGGGGAAGCCTACAAGTGTCAGGACTCAAGAAGTGAAGGATCAAAGCAGCGCAGGACAGATGCCTGCTGTGCGTGCAGTTGGAAATTCAGTCTCCCGGCAGCAAGGAGGCCACATCCCAAATCACCTTCACTCATTTGCTTTCCCCTCATTCCCAAAAAGGATGTAGACAAATGGAGGAGGAGACAAATCCAAATATTTCCATGGAGGTAACTATGTTCTAAATAAGAGACCAAAATGAAAACTGTAGACACTTCTCACCAAGAAATGTCAGGCGGTCACTAAGCAGCATGGATGGGCCCAAGTTATCAATGAGGTCCAAGTCAGAGAAGCATCCCCTTTCACAATAGTCCTTAAGGAATCTAGGGAGAAAGTAAAACACAATAAAACCTGTGAGGGGAGAACAGCACCTCTATCTTTTTTTCTATCTATCTATCTCCTAATCCCTTCCCAGAAAACGTTAGTGTACAACTGAGTTCCATTAATCAGTCCTGTGAGGATTTCAGAAGACATCACAATGTTTCCTGGGAGTGGCCAATGAACTAGTGCAGTGTGTGTTTAATAGGCACTTTATTTATTATTCTAGATTTTGTGGTAGTTGGGATCTATTCTTTAAAAGGAATTAAGTGAAGGAAGGAGAACAGGAAGCTGAGGCTGGTGAGTGCATAAATAACACTCCCAGATCCTAACAAAAGCTCTATTTTCCTGCTGTGTAAAAAGGTTGATAAGCAGCAGGAACAAAAACAGTTCTAAAATCTTTTCATCTGTTTTGTCACAGCCTTCATTATGCTGCTTTTCTCAGAGCTGCTTCCTGTGATGGTTTTCTTTCACCTTCTGTTGAAAGAAATATAATGATTCCCACTACCTCAAAGAATAAAAAAATGAAACAAACCCCAAAAAACCAGTGATCTCTTACTACTCCTTTTCTCACTGTTGAAGATCAGAGTATTGCCTGGCCACCTACTCAGAGTGCGATTTCAAAATTATACTCCAACTACGTAGAGAGACTGGTGCCTGCCCATTTCCAGTTAACAAAAAAATGTGACATGGATTTCTAGAGATTAAACATCATCAAGAGTTGCCCTAGCTTTTGTCTCAGCCTAATGTTAGCACCCTCTGCAATTTTCTAATGACCTTCCCACCCCTGCGAGGTCAGATGTTGTGACAAGCTTATGCAAAACTAGGGATGCAATAAAACTTTACTCTTTGTTACATATACTATAATTGTGGCAGAAAGAGTATTTTAAGTGGCACCCACAGAATTGTTTGGAGGCTGCACAGTGAACCAGATTGGTTAAAAATAATCTGAATAAAGCAGAGGAAGGGATTATCCTCCACCCAGATCAGTTCCCTGCTTCATTTTACAGCAGTATCAGAGCAGGTGAAAGGGCAGAGCGTAAGATGGAGATACTGTCAAAAGAAATGTCAGTTAAAACAAGGTCTAAGAGGATTGGAACATTAGGTAAAGCAAATCTGTTTCACCTTCAAATTTCCTGAAGTAAAGCAGCATAGGAAAGAAACAGCTAGTGTGCTGCAGGTGGGGGTACCCAGGGGTGCCATTTTCTCGTGCGGACGCAGGTGCCCGGTTGGCAGGAAGGCCAATGTCGTGCTGCAGGCCCTGCAGCAGGACCCTTCCTGGAGTCTGGAGTGGCTGCCTGCTCCCCTGCCCAGCGCCCCGGGGGCTGCGGCCCACTCACCGGTCGGATATCAGCGTGGCAAAGGCCGCGTCCTTGGCTCTGATGCTCCAGGAGAGGGCCGAGCCCAGGCGGTTATTCCGCAGAGCCTTCATGGCCATGATCTTACAGATACTGCGGACTTGTCAGAAAACGCAGGAAAGGGAAAGAATTAGTGCCAGCAGTTTCACTCGTACCACTACAAGGAGATGTAAAAATCGATCACCTTGTTCGTGCATCTGCCTCTGCTCGCAGATCCTCAGCACTTTGAGGGCCTTCTGTTCCGTGCTGAGGGGGATCCGCTCGATGTGCAGCTCCAGGTACACCCGGCCGAACTCCGGGCAGTGGTCGAAGTAATCGACCCCCAGCTGCCACAGGCTGAGAGAGGGAGAAGCAGCATCAACCATTCCAGTCAGGGACATCTTAAATAAGCACAACAGGAGAGCCACAAGAGCAATTCCGAGTCTGCCTTAATAACAATTAGCTCTGATTAATTTGGTAGTCAGACCTAGAACAGTTTTACTTTCTACCCGATACCAGCTGCCTCTTGGGCAGCTTTGCAGTACCTGCCTCTCCCAAGTGCTTTGGTGGGGGTTACTCTCTACCACAAAAGCCACGGTGGCAGGAGCGATTCTGTGCTGCTCCATATGCCTGATGGGCTCCACTAGGGAACTTTTGTCTTTTGTTCAGGAAAGGAAACGTGCTGGTGTTGTACAATCCCTCAGGGACACCTTCGCTGCAATCCCAGCCGCTGCTTCTGGAAGGTTTGCCTCTCTACTTCAGTAACGTGCAGTTACCTGCTCTGCCTGCCTTGGTGTTAGTCTGTCCTCAGAGAAAAAAAAAGGTTGGTACCTGTGATGGGAGAAGAGTCCTGAGGCGTACTCTAGCAGAAGGAATTCACGCATATTTGAACCAAAACTGTGGGGAAAGAGAGCAAAGAAACAGGCATTAATATCTGCACCCCACTGGAAAAAACTGATGACTTTCTTTCACAGGCACTTTTAATTTCTGCAGCCTGTTTTCTCATGGGCTATCTTAACAAGCTTCGTACCTCAGGCCTAAGCATGCAGGTCAGCTTTCTCCTTGAGGAGACCTGCCAAATACTTACAGCACTTAGCAAATGTAATAGAGAGAAAGTGCTTAAAGAAACTTGAAACTTCAAGGGAATTCAGATAGCAAAATTTAATTGCTCAAACTTAAAATTTATTCAGAACATAAGTAGAGAACCTCTTTTTAGCCAAGTTTCTCACCATTCCAAATAATCACAAACATTTGGGCTCTTGATTATATTTCAGATTTTAAAAACTCCTAGCACTGTACTGAGGCAATGTTGAATAGTGTGTCAAACTCATCAGGTCAGCAACTTTTTCTGCCTCTTAGAGCATCTGGGCTGCCAGTAACTTCAGAGGCACCTGCAGCACCTTTATTCTCCATATTCTATATGCCAAAGCTGCTCCTTTCCAACCGAAATCTACATGCTGTTTCAGTCATCCTTGCTGCTGGGTGTCCAAATACTTACTAGAGGTTGTGAGACTGCAGGAGTTTACAGTGATCCAGTAGGTCAGTCAGATGAGCCACAAACCACCAGTTGCTCAGGGCAATGCTGTATTAGAAGCAAAAGACAGAAAGAGCTGAGCCTGCCACTGCCAAGGGATGCATCAGGTCTCCCACAGGTATTTCTTATCAGTACAGATGGTATTTTACAGTATAATGGCTGGCTGCAATATCCCAGACCTAATGGCATACTTTTAATTGCTGCCTGCTTCACAAATTCTTGCTAAATTCTTTGAAAGGATGATCAGGTGGGTTGTACCCTCCTCTACCCCAAATAATACTGGAGTAAACGCACACAGAAACAATACTGTAGAACTAGAGAATGATAACCCTTGAAACTCAACCTGCATTCCTTGATCACTTGATGCATCTCAAATTCAAAGGCTGCCATTAAAATCGTGTCTAGAGGCTCAGGGCTGCTTTCTCCACCCAGGAACAGGTCCATACTAGACTGTGGAATGAGATTACAAGACATGATAAATGCAGAAGTTGTGGGATGGTAAAAGGAAGACATTTGTTTGGATGTAGCAGCCTCGTTTAGGTTATTTTATGGGAAATAATAGGTCATAGAGACTGAATATATGAACAAGAAAGATTTCTCCTTATTTTAGCATGTGGAAACTGGGAAAACAATTTTCAGGAACAAGACTGTTAACATCAGACCCTGAAGAGACCGAGTCTTCAACAATTATTTGTCCACTGTATCAGTCTCTCAGACCATTACAAATTCTAGGAAACATCTTACAGGTGTGTAGTTGCTGTACTACAGCAGCTGAAGTTCTCCCTGAAGTACAGTAACCCTTGTGTGCAGGAAACAATGGAGAATATAAGAATAGTTCTACTTCATGCCTGTGCATAGAAGCGCAGCTCCATGGGCTTCACAGTCGGTCGGGAGTACAGGAGGCGGGTAACCAGGAAGTGGTACCAAGTAGTCATGAGTTCCTTCTTCTCCAGTATGGCATCCTCATCTCCCAGCAGGATCTGACAAGAAAGAAACACAGGACTAATTCTGCAAATTCAGCAATGTACACAGCTGCACTGTAATTTCTCAGAGGCATTGCTCCCACTTTGTAAAGTTGAGAATTTAATCAAAATTAAAATACAAAGATCCTTCTCAGAGCCCAGTTTCCTAATCAGCCTTATGGCCCTGGACACAGTCTGCCCAGGCTTGTGAAGACTGTTTCAAAACAAACATGGCACAGAAGACTCACTGAAATCCCCCAATTCAATGAACAGATCATCCAGGATACTGAAGTTACTCATGGCTGCACAGGGCTCCTGAAATACACAAGGATGAATCAAGTACTTGCCCATTCTTCCCAGCAAAAACACACCTTGCAGATGGATTCCATGTGGGAATTGGAAGCGAAAGTTCCATTCTGTAGATAGCGCTGACACTCCTCATGCCAGTGCTGCCACTTCAGCTCCATCTCAGTCAGTGTCTGGGTATTGCCAAGCTGAACAGAGGTAAGGGACATAAACACCAAGTCACACCGCAACAGGCGCTTGAGCCGAACTCAGTCAGTCCGTCATGTTGGAAAGCTGAACATGGGGTTGCCATCAAAGTTTTCCCTGCCCTGTAGCTGCACTTTAATTTTTTTTTTTGACCCATCAAAACAAGGTGAAGGAAGAGCCCATGAGAGATTACCACAATGCAGCTGCAGTTTTCCCTCTACGAGGAGATCACTGCAACAGAGGAAAACTCTGCTGGCAAAGTCTTCAGAAAATATTCTGTACAAGACAACAGTTCCCAACAGGAACTGTCCAGACAGCTGGATAATGTATCCTGCTGCAAAAATTATCCTTCTGTGATGCTTTGTCACCTAACAGGTTTTGCCTATATGGTTGGGTCTTTTGGGGAATTCAAGGGCAGAAACATTATTACTGTAATGTACTAAGACTGAGGTGTTTTAATAGTTGAAAAATATTGATGTTCCAGGAGGCACGATGCAGATGAAGTAGACTGGACTAAGACTGTCATCCCTCTTATCTCTTTTCCCCATAGAACTGCATGAACAAAATGCACTTTGTACATACACTGGGCACAGGCATCTTCTTCATCAAGTCATCTAAGACTCTGTACATGTTCACCGACGTGGGCTCAGCAGTGGCCTCCTTGGAGAGCAAGTGCCGTGCTTCATCCATTCGACCTTGCAGCACAAAGATATCCACCTGCAAAAGCCATCCCCCTGTGACCACCACACTCTGCAAGGCTACAAACTACCCAGGAAGAGTATCAGAGAGGAATTTTAACTTGGGATTTGGGCAAGTTAAGTGGAGTTAAAATGCTTAAACTGTAGGCTCTGCTAATTTAAATACAGTGTGAGTCTTGACCCCCTATGGAGCATGAAAATGAAGGATCAGGATGGGAAATGAGGGTGGAATCGTCTTCAGAACGGCTTCATCTTGAAACAGCAGCAGTGTCCTAGGTATCAGTTTCTGAGATGTTGTCTAGTGTCAGGTGGGGAGGGGGAAGGAAAACACATTTAAGACTCCTGTAGGTGACTACTCACCACGTTCCAGAAGAGCTCGTGTTTCGATGGGTTTTCACTGCTCAGAACTTCACGGACCATGTTGTCCACGTCACAGACATGAAGCCGAACCCAGTCAAGGAGGCGAAGCAGAAGAGTACCAGCTTTATGAAGGCAAGATTTCACTCTGTTAGGGCCCAATCTGCTCTTTCAGGTGTCTCTAACCTTAATGGTCTGACAGTAGTTAGGTGAGGTTTACTGATTTGATTTCTTTTTGCCATACTTGAGGAACAAAGGGATGGAGTTCCTTGGGTGGCCAGGCTGTGAGAGCACAAGGCTGCTGACAGGTTTCTGTGTGGCAAGTTTTACACAGAACAGCAGGAGTCCAGCAGAATACCCTAACCAGTTACTTGAAGAAATAAAAGGTGAGTGACTTGGATCATAAATCTTGCAATGTCAAAAGACACGCAGAATGTTTCCGTTTAATTTAGCGTTAACTCATTATTATTAACCAGATATGAGGAGGAAATCTGTCACTAGCTGATTAACTTCCCTTGAGATTAAGTAATCTACAATTTGTGAATCTCTCCTCTGAATTCTGGGACTGTGTAAGTGGCATATTTCTTTGCATAATCCACTTTCCTTAAAAAAATTATTTACTACTTTAAAACACTGGTGTAAATAAACTGGCTTCAAAAATGGCATCTCCTAAAGTTAAAGGAGTTGTATCAGAGAATGAATAAGTGTTAAGTTGGCATGAACATACTGGATGTGTAAAGACTTGTTTATGCTTTAAAGTCAAATAAATTGGCAACAACTTTTGATATCCCTCATCTCCAGTACCTTTCGGTTAAGAAGAATTTGAACTGTAGTGAAAGCAATTTACTGAGGCAGAAGAGGTATTAAAAGGCTTGTGGACACTTGTCATATCTCTAAAACATATAAAAATAGGACACAGAGGATGCTATATACATTTTAAGCAAATAATTATGCAAATAAAAAGCCCTTCAGTCTTAACATCAGGACAGTCCACTGCTCACCTGCAGCTGCTTCAACAAACAGGATCTCACACAGGTTCCAGATCAGCTCCATTGCAGAGAGAATAGAAACCTGAAAAAAAAGCAGGGTCATGCTTCATGTTTAATAATTATTCCAGATGGGCCATTTTTTAAGCACACAAAGGCACCTGCTATCCATAGCAATCAGTTAAGCTCAGTTCTTACAGACAGGAGAAATATCATACTGGCATTCCAGAGATATAAATTAAATGACAGAAACAGGCCACAACTTCCCTACAAATACTTCATTTAGAAAATATTGTCACATTCCAATACACAGTTTCAATCTGTCATCAGTGGGCAATACTAACTAGGAAGTGTTATTTTCAGACTTTTTGCACTCTTAAGATTTCAATACAAAGAGCAAAGGAAGAAAGAAAGGCCAGTGAAGCAACGTCCGTGCAGGTCACAGGGCACAACTACTGTGAGCACTCTGCTCTTCCCACAACACTCTGTCAGTGTCTGACAGCTCACAGTGAGCACCTAGAGCTTGCTAGGAGGCTCAGAGGCAGCTGACTGGAACCCGAGTGTTTGAGAGGTGAAGTTTAGTCTGATCAAGTACTGGCCCACAGATGGCTTTAAGATGATGAGAAAACATCACACCTCTAATACTGTTTAAGAAACAGCAGTTAAGAGTCCAGATGTTGGGCATCTTTTTATTGGTTTAGAAATACAGGAGCTAACTATTTATTCTTGGTCACAAAACACATCCACTATAAGGCAAAGTTAAATCCAAAACGTGTTACTGCCACAGGGTTGGCCCTGATGAATTCCCTAGGCAGTGGTGCAAGTTCAGTGAACTGGGGATTACCTGAGTGCTGTACTGGCTCTGCAGGGCAGGGTCCCGGGCTGAAACTGAGGGAAGAACAAGGGAAGTCAAAAAGCAACATATTTACCTCTTGGAGCTCATAAATAAAGACAGTAATACCTGATCACTCATCAAGCACAGACCTAAATCAGTACGGTAAAGCTAACCTTTATACAAAACTTGTTAACTTTTTTATAAATCCTGCACAAATCTGGTATGGCTAGAGGGCATAGATGGCAGGGAAGGGCAAAATCTCCCAATTTTGGGAAAAGCAAAATCTCCCACTTTTTGGGAAGAGCAAGCTGTTAATTTGGACTCAGTTTTCCATAAAACTTGAACCTGAGGTATGGAAAGACTGCAAGTCCCCAGAAAATCCATTAAAACATGATGGGAATAAAAACAATCTCTGATCTGATTTACAGACCAGCTTGGAAATCTGGATGGAAATGGAGTCCTGGCAATAGTTTACAATTGAAATGCTGTTTTTATAACCACAAATAGTATTTCCTTTTATTGGAGTAAGTGAACAAACTTACTAGCTGCCTGGTGCATGTCTTCCATGCAGGCTCTCATCACTGACCGGTAGTTTTTACTCACTTGAACCAATCTGCCAAACACAAACAGGCTTTGGTTAGAGAGAGCTGTTTGGGTTTCAGGCTCTTGCCTGCTGTCCACTGAAGCTCTGAAAGTGCCCCCACAGCAGCAGACACCCTGAGCACTTGGGTGAACCTGGCACAGATCAGCGAGGCTGTGTACAGCAGCTCTACACACCACATGTGCTGCTCAGCATGGTTACCAGAAGGATTTGGGCTCTGTTTTGTAAAATTACCCCAAACCTGTCATTTCTTCTGCACTGCTGATGATTTACCTGAGTGGTATCATGCTGTGCATTGGTAGTGCATGACACAAGTGTACGGAGAGAAGGGCAATAAAATACTATCAAATGGAAGCACAAGTGTGGTGAGGAGCAGCTGAGGGACCTGGGGGTGCTGAGCCTGGAGCAAAGGAGGCTCAGGGGAGACCTTCTGGCTCTCCACAGCTCCCTGACAGGAGGCTGGAGCCAGGTGGGGGTCGGGCTCTTCTCCCAGGGAACAAGCAACGGGTCAAGAGGCAACAGCCTCAATTTGCACCAGGGAAGGTTTAAGTTGGATCTGAGGAACAATTTCTTCCCGGAAAGGGCTGTTAAGCCCTGGCCAAGGCTGTCCAGGGCAGTGATGGAGTCCCCATGCCTGCAGGGATTTAAAAGATATGCAGATGTCGTGCTGAGGGACATGGGGTAGGTGCCAGGTGCTGAGGGACATGGGGTAGGTGCCAGGTGCCCTGGCAGCGCTGGGTCAATGGTTGGACCTGATGATCTTAAAGGCTCTTTCCAACCTAAACGATTCTGTCAATAGTAGTGGCCTCGCCGGGGGCATTTGCCCGGCTGGAGCAGGAGCAGGCAGCTGTCCCCATCCACTCACTGCGCCTTCCTCGACTTCCCCGGCAGCTCCTCCTCGCTCCGCTGCAGCCCGATGAAGATCCCGTGCGACTCGTTGAAGAGTTTCCGCAGGGTCTGGATGTAGATGTCCTGATCCTTGCGGACCACGAAGACGCGGCAGGCGCTCGGTCCT
>NW_008613113.1:2737-4987 GCF_000691845.1 Merops nubicus | reverse complement strand
CCTCCCTCTTCCCCGGCCTCCTCTCCTCGCTGCTGTTTGGCTTCGGGAACGCAGCCACTCAGGCACGTACCAAATCCCTTTGTTTATTTCCAAATATATTTAAGAAAATAACAGCCCTGGGTTTAATGCCGAGAATATACAGTCTGTATCTGCTGCGCACTTCTATACATTTAAGCTTCTTGTTTCCTCCCAGATCCTTCCTGTGGAAGCTCCCGAGGTAATATTTCCTTTTTAGTACCTCGCAAGCTTCTAACTCAAATTGTTATTGCTTCACATTTTTAAAGTTTACTTAGCAAAAGGCCTGGCTAACGTGAGCTGCTTGCAAGCTCGGAGAGAGACGAAAGGGCCTCGCCTTCAGCTACACTCCGCAAATGTGAAGGGATAGGGGCTTTTAGGGATGAGTTATACTGCAATCAGCTTAGTAAATCTGCATGCAGAAAGGATGCTAATTAGTCTTAATAGTCTACCAATATGCCCCAAGACTGGAGACACAACAACGTAAATCTGCTACCGATAAATATTTTTAATTGTTAAATTTACTGGAAAGAAAAGTGTATTTTCCGCAGCAAACGCGGAGGATGCGGCGGGGCCGGGCTGCAGCACCACACGTTCCTCTCCTCGGAGGGGCCGGGTGGAGGCAGAGCCCACCCCCCGCTCTCTCCAGCCGGGGGCCCCGGGCCCCCCCGACCCCCGGCACCTCCTCCCTCCCGCCCCGCTCCGGCACGTCTGGAGGGCGGGAGGGGGAGCGCCTGCTTAGATCGGCACGTCTGGAGGGAGGGAGGGGGAGCGCCTGCTTAGATTGTGCTTGGTGAAATTAGTGATGTATCACGTTAATTACCAGTGTGATCTTAAAATGGTTGCAGGCCCAAGGAAAATTAATGGAAATCCAAATTCTAATTATGTGGCTGGTGTTAAAGAGTTGAACTAAATACCCAGGAAGGGAAATTGGATGATAATGTGGAAATATGCTACATTTTCTGGCTGCTTCTGGTTATTGCATCATGAAGCCTAATAAATGCATTACCGGAGATACCACTGGAGGATGATCTTTGGGGAGACAAAAGGGGGGAGGTGTGTGTTGGGGAGGTGAAGCCTGGGATAGCTGCGAAAAACAGTGAAGAAATTCCGAGATCCGATTATTTTGCTCCATTCCTACTCCCTCCAAGGAAAGCTTGCCCCTGCCCGACGGGTACGGGGCCAGCCCCGTGTGCTAGAGCTTTGCAAGCAGAACAGAGCCGGGAGCCCCGGGGGGGGTCGGGGAAGATCCCAGCGCGGGGCTGCAGCAGCATCGCCCGGCGCCGGCCGCACCATCGCCAGGAGCCGGCTCGCTCCCCCCCGCCCCCCTCGCAGGTAGGGAAACCGAGGTGCGGGCACACTTCCCTTCGGGCTGCAGCTCGCTTGTCCCGCTCCACCCGCCCCGGAGTCACCTAGCAATCACACATGGAGGACTAATTAATTATCACAATTAAGCTTTTGGGACTCGAGGCTGAAACCCGGGGAGTTGCAGAGAAAAGCGGGGGGGACACGACACCGAGAGCGACAGTGTGTGTCGCGTCCGACCCACGCGTGTCCCCGGGGACAGAGGACCGAAACCACCTTCCCACAGGCTTAACCATTCCCTTGCCGGTGCTCTCGGGGTCCCGGGTTTCAGCTCTAAGATCTCAGCCTCATCCATCACCGAGTTAAAAAAAAAAAATCAAGCGCGAAGCCAATACAGACAAACACATCAAGACTCAGGAGTGGCGACCCTTGGAAAAGGCAGGGTCCAACCAGATATGAATCATTTTTCTTTGCATACTTTAAAGGAATTACTAGTGATATGCACGGCTGTCACTGCAAACTACATTTATGGATTTGCAAGTCATTTCCATAAATCAGCTGCATTGGATCCATCAGAAGAGCAGAGCCCGGCGTCGGTGCGAAGATGATGGAGCTCTCTTTGAACGTATAATGAAGTGTTCCAAGGGCTGCAGTTATTTTTCTGCTTGTTAAGGATTTTTTTTTTCAGGGGGGAGGGGGGCCTTTTCGAATTTGATTTTAAATTAAAACGTCGCCAAGAGATGTTTTATTGGTGATCACCCTTATGATAAATTTATGCTTCAATAATTACTTTTCACGGGATATCGATTTCCTCTGGCAAAAGCCTTTCTCCCTCCTTCCCAAACCCTGTCTCCCATTTCCCGAACAAGGCAGCGCTCCCCCCCGCCCTCCCCTGGGGCCGGCTCCTCAGGCAGAAAGACGGGTGGGGAT
>NW_008613113.1:0-2710 GCF_000691845.1 Merops nubicus | reverse complement strand
GCCCTGTGTGTGGGCGTGCCCCGCCGCTGCACGGCCGCGCAGCCCAATGGCGGGGGAGCCCCGTGCCAGGTCCCTCTCTGCTCCCCAGAGCCCTCCGGACTCTCCCTCTGGTTCTGCGTGGCCATAGATGAAGGAGGGAGGGGCTTCTGCCGACTTTGTGGGGGTCCCTCAGAGCGATGCAGGCAACCGCTAAGGCTGCAGCGAACCCCCACCCGCCCTGACTTGTCCTAAGTGCTGGGGAGATTGGACTGCTGCTCCACAGTTCTCATCCTTCCCCTTCCTACTCCCTCCTCCACCTCCCCCTAAATCCAGAACAATCCTCCCCGTGGGAGAATGCAGTTGGTCCCAGCAGCCTGTAAGACAGGGGTGTCCCTGTATCCCCTGCCCCTGGCACCGGTGAAAGCTCGGTGGGTGACTACCCTGTCTCACTGTGCCCTTCATGCTTGCCCTGGCTGGCTGGCAGCCCTCACATCCCCCTCCTGGTGCCTGGCCTGGGAAGGGGAGCAGGCAGGGCAGCACAGGGCAAAGGGAAGGTCTCACTTTACCCGGGCCATAACCCCTGGGATTACGAGTGCTCTGAACAGTGCCCCAGTCTGCAAATGCACCTCTCTCCTGCCAGGGCCCCACTGCCCCCTCACAGCACCCGCAGCAAGCCTGCCCTGCCCAGCCCCAGTCCCACTTCTCCTACAGCCCTACTGACCTGCTCTTGGAAACACGTTCAGGGCACCCAGGTCAATGCACAGGGTCCGTGGCAGGTTCACAGACCAAAGCAGTGCCCAGGCCACACTCAACCAGGAACAGCTTGTTACATAAGTGCTCCTTACTTTCAAAAATATTATTATTACAACCAAACTGGAGTTTTCTAACATGTTGAATTCATCCAAAAAAACCCCTGCTTCTGATCTGTCCTTTCCTGACAAAGCCAATATTCTTCTCAGCTCCTCCTCACTCCATTTATTATGGAAATAACTTTCCCCTTGGAAGGGACTCAGTGCTCAGAGGACAGTGAGATAAGAACAGGACAGCACAGGACGAGTCACCGCAGAAACTTCAAGCCTGTGGTAATTCCCCCAGAGGACCCGTTCACAGGGTTTTCCTCTCTTCATACTATTAGATAGCTGATATTCTCTCCCTCCCTTTTTAACACAATCCTTTCCTTGAGAGCAGGAACACAACATTTGGTGGAAAAGTGACATGACTGCAAGCAGAAAGCTTGCTGGCTGTGGGAAGGCCACTCACCCTTAAATGGCCCATTCTCAGAGGAAGCATGAGTTGGCTGGTGTTGGCAACTCATGTCCTAGCTCCTGTGGAGCTATGGTGGATGGACAATCTTGTCCCCTAATTGGTTTTTATTTTAAAGCAGGGAATTAGAAGGCAGCAGAGTACTATCCCTCTCCCCAGACCCTGAATGCCAAATCCAAGGGCTCTGACAGCTGCTCAGGGCAGGGTTCCCGTGGCTCATGCCCTGAGTGAGGGGCGGCCTTCCAGCATGAACAGCAAGGCTGTGGTGAGAACCCCGGGCATGAGCAGAGCTGAGGTGCCCTGCACACCCCTGCCTTGTCCAGGCCTGGCTTTGCAGCGAGGCTGGAGGCTGCAGCACATACCCTGCAGGGGTACAGCCTAGGTCAGGCATGAGGGGTTCCTTCCAGCTGCTTCTTGGTACCCCTGCTTTTAGCTGCCCCCCTTTTTTTTTTCCCTCTGGAGTGTCCCCAGTAGACACTACCTTTTAATGCAGCCAGGGCCAGTCCTTACACCCTGTTTTGCCAATTATGTAGCCCAGCATAAAGGATATGGTCATCAGCTGAAAACACGCACAGTCTTTACTATCTTACTCCAGCACACACAAAAAAATGTAACATGGTTAACAGCAGGAGGAACAAACAGAGCAATACATCCCTCCTAGTAGATAATACAACTGAGGAAGGAGCAAACCAAGCCAGGAATCCAGTAACAGCAAGGAATAAGCCAAATCTATGAAATCAAAAGTCCAGTCATAGTCATATAAAAGTCTCTATAGTACTTGCCAAAGAGATGCTTTGTCAGTTACAGTATCCTTGTTCTGTCCAGCTCCTAGTCCTGTCCCACCATTGCTGGGAATTTCTGTTGCAGCAGCCAGTTGGGAAACCCCTTCCTGTGTGACAAAAGCCCACACAGGGCACCCACCCATAAGTAAACTTCCCAAGCTCACTGCAAGCAGAACCAGCTCTTATGCTGTTCAATTAACTTCAAAGGTGGGACACCTGATGTTGTCCTCCTAACTGGTTTTCACCCAAGGTTGGCCAAACCTTGAGAGAAAACCAAAAAGGAAGATTTCTTCTGCTACAGAAAAATCCTCTGCCTGGCTATGAGAAGCATCCATATGTCAACTTCAATTCAGGGCTCGGGGTTCAGACCCCAGCGCTTCATTTCCCAAATTCCTGCACACTGCCAAAGACAGAGGGCACAAGCCATGAGCTGCTGGGGAGGAGGAACAGACTGTCCTGTTCCTCTCCTCTCCCCTCAACTCCTCTCATGCACTCGCCTCTGCACTTGGCATGACCCAAAGTGCTGATGTCTTGCACCAGCCCTTGGTCACCTCCTGCTCCAGATGCCTCCTTGTCAGGGCAAGCTGAGCAGCGGAGACCCCCAATTCAGGCTATGCCCTTTAGTTACAGCATTGATTAACCCAGGCTGCTAATTTTCCTGCTTTACTATCACCCCGCTTCAAAGT
>NW_008613112.1:9403-44587 GCF_000691845.1 Merops nubicus | reverse complement strand
TAAAAGTGGTTTAAACCACCACATTTGGGAAGGGCTAGTGTGTCTTCTAGGGAGACTGGAGGAGAAAGGGAGCCCAGAAGTGAGGAATCCTCCACACAGTCCCGCTCTGTTAGCTGATAAGGGGAAACTTGCGCTTTGCAACTTAATTGGCAAAGATGTGTTTGGCTGCTAGTTATCCACAGCTGATAAAGAGGAAAGTGAAATTATGTGAAACTCTGAGAAAAGGTAGTGGGGTTTCTTGCTTTTTGAAAGAAAGATCAGTAAATGTGATTGTTTTACTCAAGACAGCTTGTGTGCAAACACATGACTTTACCTGTTCTTCATTTACTGCTATCCCTGAGAGTGGAAAGTATTTTTGAAACAATGTATAGGCGTCAGCTCTCCTGTGTAGGTGTTTTTAGAAAGACTGTTTTACAGAAGCACTGTGGAGCTGTATGTTCAATGCAGGATGTTAAGCCCTGAATGGGTTAGGACTCATGCAGCTGAGGCTGTGTTCCTACTGAAAGCTGCCTTTTATACAATAGTTTGGGTGACACATGGAGGAGAAGGAAGCAAAGGTAACCTGGAGGGAAAATGAATCATCATTGCATTCTTCATTTGTGTTTGCAGAATATATGAAAGCTAAGCTTGTATGTGCTGACAAATGGATGCTGCTGGGGCTATGTTCCTGTTTACGGGTTTTCCTGTTTCAGAGAAATTTGTGTTTTTCCATGTGTGTGTTGCTATTCTGAGGATGCTGTGATACCTACTGTGTGGGGATGCTACTGCATGTCTTAGCCAGCGAACCTGGAGAAGGGGTTTGCGTTTGAGTAGAGTATGATTCTTCTGCATCTGGTAATACTAGACCCTGTTGGTTGGTTTTTCCAGAGTCTCAAAACCAAGGGATTATGCCAGAGGAGTGTGGGAGTCACTTCGTAGTTTGTTCTAATCTGGTTTGTTTCCTTTATCTTTACTGTATTTTATTGTGATCCATATAATATAAAGACTATCTTGTAAATGTCCTATAGATTGATCTGGTAAGGAGTAACAACCTTAATGAAAATTCCTTGTAAAGCAGCATAGCTGGGCTTCAGTAACAGGCTTGGTTCTGCTCCAGCATCTGCCAAACAGAGTCACTGAAACTCCGTTTATTATGCAGCATAGAAAATGGAATACTACTGTTAGAGTGAGAAGGACTGCATCTCACTAAGGCGTGACTTCAATGGTGGGGAATTACACTGTTAAAGCATATGAGTCTTGTGGTGTAATCACTGAGACATATACCCTGTGGTGTTCGTTGTAAAGGCTTTATTGCAGATCCTCTTGTAATAACATACTGTCATGAGGCCAGAATTGGCATTGTCTTTGTCTGCAGCCTTCTGGAAGGGAACCATACTTTCTCCTAACCCTTTATCTCGGGCTTATAAATGAAAAAACACTTAGTAGGATTGGTAGTCCTCATTAAATGATTGTGATACTGGATTTATCTAGTCCTACGGGTAAAAGCTGCTTGTCCTCTCCATTTCGTTGCGGAGCTGTTCAGATGAAGCACTCCCAGGACAGAGCAAGGGGGCACGGTGGTAGAATTACTTTCTGGAGGGAAGAAGACAAGACTGTTATAACTACCTTCTGCTTGCCATAATAGCTAGCTGAGCAGTGTGGGTAGGAGTGTGGCTGTCAGCCACTTTTGCATGTTTTCTGACCCAGAATCCTGCCAAGGGCTGGACATTTGCTGTCAAAATTAAAGACCTTTTGACAGTGTTGTGATAAATGTTGTTTTAATGGCAGCAATTCATCCATGCCCTTAGCTCCAGACCGCTTGTGAAGTGTCTTCTTATTATCCCTGGTGCTGGATGCGAGGTGACCCAGTGAGAATATAATGACTTCCTGCTGGTGGAGAACAGCATTCACATTTATGACATCAGACTTTTTTGGGGGAGCACTTTTTAAGTTCCATCCTCAATTATGCATTTAACCACTTAGTGCATCAGCCTTGAGGAACAGGTCTTGCTTTTCTACTGGAAAATAAACATGACCATGTGTACTTGGCTGTCAGTTGTTAGGGTGGTGTTCTCTGTGGCCATTAAACAGGTGAGTGGGGACAGTGGCAATGCAGCCTGCAGCCAAGCTGTTTATTTTTCCTCCTCTTGTCTGAACTTTACTGAGGCCCACACATAAACTTTTCAGACTCACAATGGTTAAATTTTTCAAAAGTAAATGTTAACCTCCTTGTGTTTATTTTCCATGTGTTTCAAAATGTGTCCTTTTCTTTACATGGGTATGTTCTGCCACCTTCAGTGCTTGGAGCACAAAATGTAAATTCTGTTCCTTCAGAGTTGTCATGTAGTCATGATAAATGTAACTTCTTCTAAGAGCAGTGAGAACAGAGACTGGGAGAAATGGAGAAGTATGTAATATATTTAAAGTGGGAATTCACCTGCCCCTGCTTGAGAAGAAATAGGCAAGTCCCATGGGAATGCTTTCCTTCACTTCCTGCTCCGTAGACTACAGACAGGCAATACAAGAAAGTGGTGGTAGTTCTCAATAGGGTTTGGTTTATCTTGGTTTACTCACTCTACACATGCTGATCTCTCTTACTGTGGTAACACTCTTCCCTTTTGCACTTACCTGTTTCTCATTTTGGTTCCCTTTCGTCTGTTTCTCCAGATCTTTTTACAGCCTTGCTTTCTGCCCCTTTCTCCTTAAAAGTGGATGTAGGCTAGGGCAAACTGCACACATAGTAGAGCTTGCCAGGGAGTTCAGACTGACCACCACCTTCCTGCCTCGCTTTCCCCACACAAGGATGGTTTCTCTTCTCCAAGAGAGGTAGCAGTACTTGATGCTAAGGTCAGGGGACACCTTTCCTAATACCTTCCTTACAAAAACATAAGTAAAGCCAGTCCTCGGGTTGTTTAAGTCTTGTTCTTTTTCCACCTCTTTTTTTGACCTTACTCTTTCTCTTTTATGGGGCAAGCATATTTAAGGCTTTCATCTTAATACAACAAAATTAATGTAGATGAATGTGAAGAAGCCAGGGATTACACCTCTCTGCCACTGACTTCTAGACTACAAGTACATTTGTACGAACACAAGAAATTCCTCTGTAGTTTGTTGCCTCAATTGCAGTCTAGCACATGCAGTATTCTCCAACGCCTCCATGTCTTTCCATGTTTTCTCTATCCCTCTCAGTAAAACATTGTAGATCTTCTTTTTGGAGATCTCCCTCATCCCTCAGAGATAGGAGGCTGGCTTGGTAGGATGGCCATTTAGCTACATCTGAAAACTATGCGACAATGGAACAGATTATGGTTGTTTTTTCTACTCAAAATTTTCCTTTCTAAAAGTGCTTTCTGCACTTTGATCGTAGGTACACGACCAGCAGCATGACTGTGTGCGTGCACATCCTTGCAACAACTGGACATGGGGTGAACCATGACTTAACTAGGACCTATTCCACTTAGCCTTCCTTCAGTAATCAAGAAGGAAAGGAGTGTTGGCAGAAGTTGACCATTACACAGTCTGTGCTGCCTTAATTTCCATGTGGTCTGAAGCAGCGCAAGCCAGACCAGGTATCCAAAAGTGTCCTGTAACCTTTCTGGGCATGGAGATAGCATTGGTGGGTGACATGCAGCTTACCATGTGGAGAAGACTACTCTGTACAGTTTACATTTTGTTGTGTCAGCCAGGAGTAGTGCTTTTTGCTACACTGGGATTATTTTTTCTGTTGGCTAGGCAGTGGTGATTTCAGGATGGCTATCTGAGTATTGGGCAATATGCATGAGATGCAGCCAGTGGAAAAGCCCAGTGAAGATAAGCATTTCTGGCTTGGCATCACTTCTTCCGTTTCCCATTTTGTCAAAGAATTTTGTCCCACACCTACTTGCAAAGGGCTGCAATAACTGAAACTCCTGATGAGCTGGGAAACCTTCAGCTTGTTGTTGTTGTGGTTTGGTTTGGTTTGGTTTTGTTTCATCTGAAAAGAAAACATCCCAAATTCCTCAGGAAGAGTATTTTCCTACAGGTAGTTGTTAGCCTTAGGGCTGAATAGTAAGGTGAAAGACAGAAAAGCATGTTTTGTGTAGTGCCCCCAGGGCAGTTTTGGACATCTCTTTGCCACAGCCCAGAGTATGGAAGTCGGACAAGCCTACTCACATTTGCCTTGCACCATGTACCTGTGGACTGATGGAAAGGAGAGGGTGTGGTGTGTGGGCAGGAGTAGCTCTTGGGGCAAACCTCTGCAGGAGCAAGGCATTACTAATTTCAGTATGTGTTACAAGTATCTCTGTGCATCTAATCTCTATTTTATATATTTCTGACCTTTATTTCATGGTCTTTATCACCATAGTATCTTGGTGCTAGAAGAAGATTTTTGTCTTTGTAAGCTTTAGATATTGATTTTTCCTTTAACTGTCTCCTCTGATTCAAGGAAAAAGAGAAATATGTGATTTTAACTAGTGCAATGCATATCACAGCCAGATTCAATATTAATGTACTAGATAGGCATACATCAAATATTACCTTTTAATACCCTTATCAGTGCTTTTAATGCACTTCTTTGTTCTGCAAGCTCAATATATGAAGGATTTTTTTTTTTCTTTTAACTTAAAAAAAAAAAGTTAAATGGCATTTCATGTTGATTCTCCACACTTTAATAGGTGTCTGCTATCAGTGCCCGTATCCTGGAGGCACACATTGAAACCACACTGCCTGCACCATTTCTTTAAATGGAACTGTGCTCACGCTTCTAATATGGACATGATATTAATTAAGATAAGACCTTGGATATCATATATGAGCCCAGATCTCTGTAAATAGAAATGTCAGTGATGCTGGCAGTGAGCTCACTGTGTGGTCTTTTCTTTGTTGCCCACATTATGCTGTGCTCTGCCCTTGGGTGGAGGTAGTAGAAGTCTTTTGTTTCAATCTGTTCCTCAAGAAAATAAACTGAGTGATATCCAAAGATTTGGAATATTTAAAAAGTATTAATCAACCTTCCTAATGGTTGCTATTCAGCTAATCATGCTCAAAATGGCAAATGGTTGTAAAGATGTCAAAGAGATATGCTGAACACCCACTGTTTGAGCTCTTCCCATTCTCATTAAAATAAGCTCTTATGGCCCAGCTAGTCTAATCATGTGATAAAATACTCAAATTAAGAGCATTTAATAAAAAAAACATGGTGGGGAGCTTTGTTAAGGATCTTTTTAGGGTATTTTTGCATTTGTGCTAAGGACATTAGAAATAATTTAATCATTGCCTGATTATAAGAATGTTAGAAATAATGGGATCATTGCCTTATCACATGTGGACTAATTTAGAGGCTCATTATTTATTTGTCAGGCATTAAGCATCAAATCAATTTGGCTTGATACTTGAAAGCAGGAAATTTAAGATGAAAGTTGAAATGAAGATTAAGTATTAAAATTAAACCTAAGAAGAGCAGAACAATTTTACTTTCTAGAGTCGTGCCTGCAAACAAATAGATGGATAAAGTCAGTCTTAATCTAGTGTATTATGAAGTGGTAATTTATTGTGGAATGAATGGTTTATGGTTTTGGACAGAAAGCTATTTTCAGTGTCTCCGCATCTTTAGTTTTTGGGTGATCCATAGCTAGGGTCACTTGGAAGTTTTCAAGCAAATCTTTTTTTATTCTTATGATTCCTTTACTGTAAGTATTTTCCTTTTTAATTGGATTATAAACTGAATAATATTATATGTAATCAGTAGAATAAAAACCACTCTTCATTCCTTCATTGGTGGTAAACTGGCTATGATTGAATTTTAAAAGTTCGAAGTTCAGTAGTTTGCTCTCCTGTTTTTGTAGCAGTGTGAAATTATGTGTCTCTGTGGTTCTTTGTTTTTACTACAGAAATACATACTTTGTGCATAAAAGAAGATTCAGGGAATGAAAATTCCAGGAGTCGGCCAAGCCAAACTGAAGAGGGAGAATAAGACAAAAGATGATTTTTTTTAATGGTGAGTTTGGAATGTTATCGTTTCCTCCTAAGAGTTAGGAACCTCTTGGGCTATGTGGGCTTTTTACAGTGTTACAGAAAAAAATGGAAATATCAGTGTTAATCCTTGAGATGTGTTCCTCTTGCTATTTCCTGGTAGAATTTTTATTTTCTCTGTTTGAGGTCTTGATTGTGATAGAAGACTGTTTAAAAAAAAAAAAAAAAAAAAAAAAAAAAACCAACAACAACAAAACACTTTTGGAGGAGGAGACTCTTGCATTTTGCAAAACCAGTTCCTTTTCTTCTGAACTATTTTGATTTTTTTTTGCTTTCTGTTGCACAGATTGGATGGCTTCTAAGTGTACCTGGTAGTCAGTGTGAAAGGCAGAGGAGTCTCTGCCTCATTTCTCAAGCTTCTGCCTTTTTCAGGAGTTCTGCAGAGCTCAGTGTGTCAGCTCTCGGTGAGGTGTGGGCATGCACTGTGTCTCCAGTGTGTAATCACACAGGCTGAATCTCAGAAATGAGCTTTTGCAGAGCTGTCAAAGAGCCCTGCTGCTGCAACAGCCGGGTGTTGGACTGGCTCCTCTGGGCTTTTAGGCTGCAGAATCTTTTTGGGTGTGAAGTTGTACCTGCTGTACCATAAGATGCATAGGTGGAATAAGTCCCCTGCATATTTTATGCTTGCTGAATTAATCTTATTTAATACAAGCTGTCAGACAACATTACTATAATTTATTTACATAACTTCAGGAATTTACTTCAGATTAGTTTAACCTTGCAGAATGTGTAATGTGTGTTTGTGCCACTGCCCTCTGTTTCCTGGAGTCAGCCTGCTCCAGCATTTCTCCATTTGTGATTTATTTGTCTTCCAGCTGCTAATGTGAGGGGTGAATGTAAACACTGTTGTTGCAAAGATCAGATATTTGGAGCTCTCTCTATTGTTGTGTTTTTCAATTAGATGAACTGTCCTATCTCTTAGTTAAATTAAAAATATGTTCTAATTAGATTCTTGGTCTCATAAAAGAATGCACAAAATGTTGAACTTGTTTTATACAAAGTAAAAACATCTTTACTTGTAAAGGAGAAAACCTGTGTTTTGTTGAGGTGCTTTTGTGTGTATTAAGAGGTTGAGGGGCTTTTAGTGCATTCACACTTGAAACACAGGCACTATGACCTTCTACTTGAAGATATTTTCTTCACAGGAGTACCCCACTTCTGATGAAGCAATCAAAAAGTCTGTGCCCTAGCAAAGCAGCAATGGATAGGTGCCTGCCGCAGTTCATTCCTCCCTTTGCAGGCCATGGTTATTACAGAGGGTCTCAATCTGGAGGCTTGTTGTTTTTTTTCTTTAAAAAAAGAAAAAAAAAAAAAGGGGGGGGGGGAAGGCAAAAATTGTTCCTCTCTAGCTTTTTTTTTCACCCTTCAGTTGTCTGTAGAAGTTCTTGGTATTGGGTTTTATGGCCCATCTAAGAGAAAACCCAGGTCCTGCTGCTCTTCATTTCTTTAAATTTTTTGAGTAAAATCCATAAGATATATAGTTGAAATTGCTATTGCATTTAGAACTCTAATACAAAATGTGTTTTTCTAATTCATGAAGTACAAGCACAGGAAAACTGGACCTTTGCCACACTTTCTCAGATGTGGTCTTCTGAAATGTAGGATTTACCTCTTAAGATGAAGTTAGAGCTGGAGAAACAAAAAGGAACTTGTTTTTAAGGAGAGAGGGCATGAAATGGCTCCTGCAGAAAATATGTTACTTGTTACTGCTTTTAGAGGTCGCAAGGCAGAAAGGGACAGAAATACCTTCCATGTGGGGTAGTTACCAAATGAGGGACTGAAAACAGGATATTGATACAGTGTCTCCTTTCCAGAAGAGAAAATCCTGTCACCTCTGTATGGGCTGCAGATAATAAATTCACATTTTGTGAAGTGCATGCTGTTGAGGGCAGGGCCATTTTATAAAAAACAAGAGGTGGCTTGAAGCTCAGAAGCCTTCTCAGAATGGAAGTATGCTCTCATGGCAACAATAAACGTAAGAAACAACCTCTGTACTTCTTCCCAATGCATCAAAAACCTGAAAAAGTACCCATTTCTGACAGCATCTCAGCTTCTCTCAGCGCTCTGCAGGGCTCTATGCTTTCCATTCTCCTCAAGCTCCCTCTGCCTGGGGCAGGGGAGCGGGGGACAGCCTGGGGCTATTCAGTGGGGAGTGGTCTGTTGGCTGGAAGGCAAGAAGGAAAACTCTCCTGAAATGGGATGAGAAGCAAGAAAACTGTTAAGCCTTTACCCAAACCAGTATCACTGTGATACAATAAACATTGTCTGTGTCCCCATGATGGAAGTCTTTGATTCTATTGTTCCTTTGTTGCATAAGGGAGAGGCCAGCTCCTCATTTCATTTATGGCATAGGCAAAGACTGGTTTGTCCAGAGAAAATTTTCCTTGGCACAGGAGAAGAGGACATGAAGCTGGTTTTGGCCTTGTTTTCAGATCCGTGCTGTCTTTCTGTCCATGTCATGCATTCCTCCTTTCCCACGGGTGGCAAATTCAAGGAGAAGCCCAAGTGTTCAGACTAAATTGAAGGTTGTGGCTGAAGAGCATCTGATCTGTTTTACGGAGGAGGAGGAAGATAGAGAGGCGGTGTCTTGCTCAGAGTGCCAAGTGGCAAGGTCTCTTCCTGCCCTCCCTGCCACTATTGTAGCCCCGTCTTGAATATGCTACTCTAAGGGGAAACGGGAAAGTAGAAAAAAAATTCCAGAATACAAGTAGGCTTCTTTTCTGATGGAGAAGAAATGAAAACACTTTGTTTTTCAAATTTTGGAACAGCACCTGAAATATGAGGAAGAAGAATATTTTTTAAAAAGGAAGAAAAAAACCCAACAATTAGAGGGCCAGACGTTGCAGTTTCATAACAGCTCTGCTAGGGCCAATGCTATTGCAGCAGTGCTCCCTTTGATGATGTGCCCCATAAAGCTTAGCACTGGGGGAGAGCATAACCTTACAGGAGATACATTTATGATTACAATTGCTTAAAGCAACTTTATTCTGTTCTTGCTGGGTTTTACTGTATTTGTTCAGTTGCAGCCATTTCTGTTTATGGAAGTTTCCTTCTGTAGCAGAAGTATTGTCACAGTTTTGTTTCTCACAAATAACTTGTCAGGAATGATTAATGAAGCTTCTGTTCATCAGGATAGCACTTAAATGCTTAGTTATCCAAAGGTGTAATGAATGCTAGTTTTGTATTTCCTTTTTCCATTTTGCTTTCCTGCCTTTTCTGTTCTGCTTTCTGAGTGTCTTGAGTTATTCCCATTATTTCTTTGTCTGTTCCAGTTGCAATCTTGATTTTCTTTATGTCTTCTATCCGCAGTTCTCCAGAGCAGTATTTAACAACAAACTGAAGTAGGGTACTTGCCAAGGCTGTGGCTGGCTGCTGGAGAATAGACTGCTGTTTCTTTACTTTCTACTAATGAGCTAAACCCTTTTAGCGGGATATGCCCCAGCTCTTCTCTACACACATCCCATTTCCTTCTGGACAGCATGGGTATTAATTAGGGTAAACGCCATCTTTTTTCTGTCAAATTTTCAAGTGTTTATTTCATGTAAAACACATCAGCTACATCCGTAACCGGTGGTAAATATGTCATATTGTCCTAATGCAGAATTTGAAGTTTGTAACATTCTCTTTCTTATTAGGAGTGGAAAATGCTCTTTTCCATACAGTACTCCCTTGTTTATTTTGAGCATAACAGAAGTACAGATCTACTAGTATACATTTGTACTGTGCCATTTACAAGCAGGTATTGTGTACTATGGCATATTTCACTTAGAAGACACTATTATCTCTGCTGAGCAAAGGAAAGACTAACTTAAATATTTTGCATGGTCTTAAAATCTAGAAGACTTCTCATAAAAAGAGTTTCAGTGAGAAACCCGTTGTGTTAGGTGCTGAAGCCAAGGGCCTAGTCCTGCTCTCAGCTGAGCAACCACCCAGGGAAGCCCATTGCTTTTTCCCCTTGTTCAGCTGAGCGGTTCTAAGAAATAACATGATTCTTGAAAGTATATAGGTCTCACCTCTTAGCCTGGTATGTGTGGGAACAGTTTCTGTGCTGCTCCATTCTGCAGCTTTGTGGTGAGATCGTCTGGAGTATAGCCCTTGAAATTGTTTTTTGAAAATCAACATGGACAAGGAGCTGATTTCCAGGCTGGATGAGGCTCTGTCAATCACTGTCAACACATCCTTCCTGTGTTATTTGCAGGCTTGACACTGGAGAAATAGTGTCTTATTTAGTGTGTCCTCAGAATACAAGTTCATAGCACTATCAACAGTTTCTAACTGAAGAGTTGACTACAGAAAATTAAAGAGAACATTAACAGTTTCAACTTGGAGGTGATCTTCAAACTTGGAGCGTATCAGTGCATGCATTTAAACTCATTACTGTGAAGCCTGTAGTAAATTACTACCAGATAATAGCTTAGTAGTGTCCAGAAGGCAATTCTTGTTTGTCTCTCATTTCTGTTCTAATTATATCTTTTATAATAATAAAAACAAAACAAAACAAAACAAAACAACCTGCTCCTTCATACTGCTTGTGGCATCTGTTCTTGAATTCTGCCTTAATTTAGGTTTCCAGATTCACTGCTGCATGTGGAAGCTGGTACCAGATCAGGATCTAAAAGAGGAAGTGCATGGGGGGGGACACTGCTTAGTAAATAAATAGCACCATTCTTAATTAGGCGGAGTGGCTACTGTCACTATGAGCATGGAATTTTGTAACGTGTATTTACTTGATTATTTCAGATGTCTTTACCATAGCAAAGGACAAAAAATAGTTGGGGGAGTGTAGATGGAAGTGAGTTCTTGCACTGTTACTGGCAGTCTGATGTAACTCTCTTGGATTCACTACCCATGCAGTGAAGGGGACCAGCCTCCTGAGTAAACCATGTTATTTTCTTCAGTGTTAGGTGGTAGGAGTCTCATGCTCTCTTTCGCTTCAAAAACCAACTATTGAGAATGCTTAGAGTGTTTTGTGGCACTTAGCTTCAGGTAAAATATTTCTTTTTAAAATGATGTCATAGCTCTGGTGTGCTATGAGCATGTTTTCTTTTTATGAGGAATGGATTATTCTGTTTACTACCTTGAAGACATAAAGGCAGACATTTGTATAAACTTTTTAGAAAATAAATCTTGAAATACTTAAATAAGGCACTTATTATTTTTACCTAGTTGTCTTTGGGTTTCTAGTTTTAGGGTTAAATGTAGAGTCAGGACATCATTCACATCTTAGTATCAAAGGCGCCTCATGCCCTCTCTTCCTCAGGTTGTCACAGGGGATCTTGCCTGTGTAAAGCTTTTCATTAATTAGCTTGATTCTCCACCATAACCTGATCACTTCCTAGTCTGTTTTCCACAAACATTGATATTACATTTCAGAGGGTGTTTATTTGTTGGTTTGTTTTTCCAGTATACTTGTGGGAGCTTTTTAGTTTGGGTTTTGTTTCTCTGATTTTTCCCTTAGAAATAGAGTGCCCTTGCTCAGTTTCCAGATGTGCTCGAGTTGGAATAAAAGCATTCGAAGGGAATGTGTTCTGCTTAAGGAAAGAAGTGAAACTTTCTCTTTGCTGCCACAACCAGTTGGATGTGACATTTAAATTGCTCTTGCTACTCCATTTTCTCTTTATGCCTCAGTTGATGCCAGTTTGTTTGCTTTATCTTTCAGATAATCTTGAATTCTTTTTTCCTGTTTACCAGCTGAACACGTTTCTTTGTAAATAGAACATTCTTGAACTCATGTCAATGACTCTTGAATTTTCAGAGTGCCTATTAGAAGCTGCTTTCAGCTGAAGAGGTCACAACAATATCACAGATGCACAGATTGCTACCCGATTAATACAATTATCAACATGGAGAAATTATTAGTTTCCTGTTTGCATTTGAATATAGCTTTTATTTTAATGCACAGTTTGAAAAGTGTATTTTAAGGAGGCAAGTTTGAATTGAAAATGTTCCCAAGGAATGATTTGTATCTCGTGCAGATCAAAGCAGCAAAAACCATTTAACAATTTGTCTGTCTCTGATGAAATCTAATGGGTTTCCTGCATTTCTCTAAAAACAATAATGTGACACAAGCCTATTATTTGTTTTTAATGCTGTAAAAGCTACTGTTATGTTACTTAGTCTTTGAAGATTTTTACAATGAAGATTTTTTTATTCTTATTATGTTACATATACAAGCAATTATATTTGACAATTTTGATGCAAACTTGAATTGGCAGACATTGCAGCATTCCCACCAACAAAAACATTAAGAACGTCTATTAAAGACCTTTCTTCTGTAATTTATTTTTCATAAGCTTTCAGCTCTGCCTCAAAAGCCTCATGTCTCCTTTGCATTTGCTCATTTTCTGCAGACTCCTTGACAATCTTTTTGCGATTAATTTGTCCTAGAAGAAGGGCCAAGCTCTGATGGTCTCAAGAAAAGGCTAGAATTAGAGGGCAGTTTTCTCAAGAACTGTTAAAAAAATGTTAAAAAATTTGATGTACCAAAGCATATCATGGTCTTAATGCAAAATCATTGTGAAGTTGGAGCTGGGGCTCCCTGTAGCTGTGATGATGGAGAAGTACTCCATTCTGTTTTCTGCTCTTGGGTGGATGGTGATTTCCATGAGATAGCCAGGCTTGGGTCATGGTTGAGTGGCTCAGTAAATACAATCCTGCCTATATATTTCCCTTGTTTACCCGTGTCATAAGGTTGAATGGAAAACTATAAAATAAGCCTAGCATGAAAAAATTATTCATTTCAACAACAAAAAAAATATTTCCCCTATGCAGAATAACTGTGGTGAATTAGCCTCTCTAGGTCAATATTCATTTTTGTAACTGACTGTTTGAGAAATTATTCAAATAGGGCCACAGTTTAGTATATGGTCATCAGTGAATATCATCAGAATAATATCTAGGAAAGTTCTAGTTTGTACTCTTTTCCATGTGTGTGTTAGAGTACACAGAAATCATGTATGATAGATCCATATAACCATCTACACAAAGCCTATGGGTATAACTGGGGTTATAATCTGTACAGGAAAAATGAAAGTTAATTGTGTTATATCAAGTTATCCATCATGCGAAAATGGGAAATAAAAAGCCTCGAATATCAAGTGTGTGAATGGAAACATTTATTCGCATATTTCTGCCATGGGGGGAGAGGCAAGTGCAGTATTCTGTCAGCATAGGTAAGAACGAAAAAAAAATGTAATGGTGCTGTAAATGTTACTGAGCCTATTTCACTTGTGAAGATACTGATTTAATTTTGCCCACTCAAGCGACAGAGATTTAAGTGAAACACCTGAATTTATGACTGAGGATGACATGTGGACACAAACTCGTTACCTTGGAACTGGGTGCATAATCCTCCATCACATTCAAGGAATGCCTTGGAATGTTTAGATATTAGCTGTTTTAGCATAAGACTCAAGCAATCCTAATCAAATTAATTTTGTCGCTTAAAGAGAGCAAGAAAGGCCCACAGGATTGTCTTTGTAGGAAAAAAATGTATGTAAACCCCAAGGACAGAGACCCCTTCATATATCTCACAACCTTCAACCAAACTCTTAGTTCCTTAATTCCAATAAATACTCAGGAACTCTAAGGGAGTGATTACAACTTCTCTAAAAAAATCTTATGACTTATTTGTACCCTTTCTGTCTCTTGCTATTTTCAGACAGATGTGTTTACTTAGAAGAATGTTTGACAGTACTTTGAATGTTAAAAGTTAAATCATAAATCATGTGTTTCCCTCAGAAATCTGCCATTCAGAGTTACTTATTATAAGTTCTGATCGTTCTTTTGGGAATAGATAAAGAAAGATGAAATGCAAAATTTGGATATTGGAAATGTCTCAAGTACAGAATGCTGGAAATAAGGAAATCATAGAGGCTGGAAAACTAATCAGAACATGCATTTGAATAATGAACTATGTAAATAGCAATGTTTTCTTGGCTATCCTACGATTAGAAACAGACATAAGATGTATTTAATCATGAGCACATAGGAACGCTCTCCAGTGCTTTGGCTAACTAGTAGGAAATGTGTTGAATCATACTTCATATGTCTGTCTGCCTAGGATTCAATAAAATAGTTGAGAAGCTCGACTATTGCTTTGCTTTGCGTGTGATAGAGGGTGACAGTTGTAATTATGAACTACGATGATCTGCTCCTGCCGTCAGAGTGTTTGGAGGAGACAGAGTAGGAAAGGGAGCTGGGTACCAGGTGATTGCTTCCAGGCCTTTTCCTGACTCTTCAGTCCCACATTTTCGCACCATTGAGGACATTGATCCTGAGGCATTGCCCTAACACATGGCCTGAAAGAACATGATGCTTTTGTGTGTCACTGAAGCCCATGTTCCTAAATTCCTTTTAGAAGAGGGGACAAATGAATTTGCATAGATCATTTTAAGGTTTGTTGACAAAACACTCCACTCACTGTGCTCTTACAGCTGGTTGGCTTCTCTCAGTATGCTGTTAGATGATCCTACTCCTAGTCAAATTTGTGGAGACAACAATCTGATGATTTCTAATATTATAGAATGTCAGTAATCAGTACTTTAATAAATGAAATTTATTGAAGTTCACCTTTTCCTCCCTGTTATAACACATTTCAGTTTAATTTCATAATGATTTCTGGCTTTAATATTAAATGCCAGCATTGTCTCCAGCATCCACGTTGTTCCTATTATCGACTAATCTTATTTTTATAAAGATTATTTCAGATGATTTCTATGTTTGTAGGCTTTGTACATTTAGCAAGTGATCCAAGTTGTGTAACAGTAAGTTATAGTTTCACATCGAGTAGTAGAAATCTATTCAAGGTAATAGTATCATTTGCTTATTAATTTGCCGATTCATTCAGTGCTCATTTTGTATCAATTATGCAACAATCGCTCAAACATTGATGACATTTCTACTTAGCTCCATTGGTAAAGCTAGTGGAATAAAAATGTACAGCAAATCTAATTTGTTCATGCAGGCATTGGGTCTGAAACTGGCGGATAATCATTTGAAGTTGTAACTATAACGTCATCTGTATTCATAGCAAAGAAAACGTGTCTTCTGGTTCATTGAAAAGTGAATTAGACAGAAGGTGCTTTCAGGGGGATTGTTGAAGGGATTCTCCATGTCTGCCTGGAGCTGATGTAAATGTTTAACTTGTCTTATCTCCAGTAATGATATAAAACAAATGTTGATGAAGATAAGAAAGAAAAACAATAGAAAAATAGACAAAGGCTCCATGGCTGTTGTTTTTCACTTAGTGCATGTACACCAAAATAAAATAAAATAACCACCTAGAATATCTTGGGCTCTGAGGCAGTAGTTTCAATGGCAAGTCCCCTTGTGTACTGTCCTCTGTCCTCTCTGCGGTTCCAACGTTACAAAGGGGTGTCTGATGGCTGCATGGGGTCTGCAGCACACGTGAGCACAAAAGCCTTGGCTGCAAAGTAGACTTCTTTCCAAAGAATTATTATTTTTATTGTAAGGACAGAACAATGTTGTAAAGAGATCAGTTATCTCTTCACACAGTATCTTGTACACAGTGAATGTGTGTGTTTACTGTGGAGAAGCAAATGATAGGGATTAATTTCTTCGGTGTGCAGATTAAATACCTAAATGTTATTAATTTAGGAGCCTCAGACTGAAAGACTATATTTTTTATTTTAACTTTTTTTTTTTTCTTAGAACTTACCAGCATTTATAAAAAGTATGTGCAATGCCTTTGTCATGAGAATACTGTGTATGGTCTTCATATGAGTCTGTACTTAGAATGATGTATACACTCAGCTTCATCAGCAGTGGTAGCTGAAAGTGATGTTTCTCCAGTACTGAGGCGAGGGTGGATTTCCTTATCCTGTGGTCTGCTCTGTGTAAGTTTTCTGATGTCAGTATTGAGTTAATGAGCCCTAGTCTTTAAGTCAAAAAGACTTAAATAGTAGTAGCTTAAGGAATCTGAAATGTGGGAGTAGGATTTAGTGTTTCTTTTCACTTTAAAGTTAGAGGCTTTATGGGAGTCAGGACTCTGGACTGGACCCGTATATTTTATATGAGCTTCATAGATGTTTCTAAGTACCTTGCTTTAGGGAGAGAGGACTTTTTTTTTTTTTTTTTTTCTCCTAGGGACACTGCTGTTTTGCTCCAACACAGCATAACAAAAATTTCCAAGCTATACAGCTTCTTGTAAGCAAATAATATTTGTCTTAAACGAGACTGTTGTCTGAAGTTCACTCTGTGGAGAGATGCTTTTTCAAGGACTCGCTTAGTGCAATACCTTTGTTAACACTACAGATTTTGAACTGGCCACTGACGTAATCTCTCATCCTTTTTTCAAAATATTCTGATATTTCATATTTTTTCTATCTGAAAATCAGTGCCAACATGTGCATGTCATGCTTCAGAACCATCAGAAACACATGAATGATCAGTATTTTAAATAATCTGCAGAGGCGATACACGAGTGTAGATCAAGGGAGAGACCTTGCTTCTGTGTAAGGGGGTTTCTATGAAGTGAGGTTTTATTGTAGAAGCTTGTAGGAGGCAAAGAAAGGGAAGAGAGCTGTGAAACCACTAATTTACACCTTGTGAATATTTACATGCAAAATATTTTCGTATTTGTGAAACAGGTGATAAAACTATACCATCTCCACTAGAAAATGCAGCTGTCTGTAGCTGGTTCTACAGGTAGACCAAAAATGTGATTATCACATGGGTCTGGTTTAGATATAAGTATGCTGGGTTTACTTTTTTGAATGACATGGATTTCCTAGTATTGCCTCTGTCTCATTTTAGGAAATCTTGTGATCTTCATGGGGAAACTTGCTGAAACATTGTGGACAGCGATGTCCTAGAGATTCTGGGAAAGCATGCGTGAGAGACTTGGGTCTGTGCAGGTAGTGGTGATTCTCTGGGCAGCAGAGCACTGTCCGGAGGTGCACTTCCTCAGTCTCATGTACTCGAGGTGAGGGAGCTCTCTGTCATGCCTGTCCAGTACTATGAGGAAAGTAACACAGGCAGCCAAGGTCTGACGGTCTTCAAAGCAAAGGTAGTATTGTAGATTCTTGTGTTAACCATTTCCTTACCTAACAAGATAGACAAGAAAGGTGGAGAATGACAAGCAAACGTTCCTGTGATGCATTCGGTCTCACTGTAGATTGTGGCTCTGATTGTCGGAACCTGTCTCTGGGATCTATTGTCCAAGTTTTGCTAGCAGCAATAAGAAGCAAATAGCAATCCCCTGTGGGTGGTTACTTCACTGTAAACACATGCTTTGCAAGTACACACAGAACTGTTGGTTTATTCATAAGCCTGAAAAAAAAAAAAAAAATTGAAGGAGAATTAATGAAACACCTTTACTATAATTTCAGTGAGGAGCACAGCTGCTCTTATTTTCCCTTGGGGATAGTTTCCCTTCTGAATTCCTAGCATGAACAGTCTCAATGGATCTGAGCCAGAAAATTCAAATATAGTCTAGATCGGCCTGTTTTGGGGGAAAAATAATTATAACATAGTTATGGAGGTAGGCATGTTGTGCTTATTGAGATGGTGAGCTGTTACAAACCAGTGATGGTGTATGAGGAAAGCTGTGTCTATCTCGAGCCCTCTGTGAACCACTTGCTTTATGCTCTACTACTTTTTTTGCCTCCCTTGCATGGTGAAATATAAAGCAGGAGTTAGTGTTCAGAGAGTGGTCTCTGCTGCAATGGGTTTAGACTGCCATTGGTTGATGGATCTTGACTATAAGGAATTAGGTCAGTAGTATTATCACAGAGGAAGGCCCTTGACTTTGAAGTGACCCAGTTTAATCTGTTCACTTGGGATTAATTCTGCCAGGTGGTGAAAGAGAAAAGTTTCAGAACAGAAATAGAGGGAGGAAAAGCAGAACAAAGCAGGAACAGCAGCTGAAGTGAATGTTGTAGACTAATCTATCTAAAAAGGACAGGTATTTACAATACAGAAAGCCTGGCAAATCTGTGCAGATTTTTAAATCAAGCCCAAATAACAGCATCAATCAGAATTAACAGATTTTAACATGCTAATTGAATATTTGTATGGTTTTGTAGCATACCTCAGCAGACTTGGAGGCAATTTATCTCTAGATCTTGATAAACCTCCCTCATTGTATAAGCAATCTTAAAGCTTTTTTCCTTTCCCCGTTCTCTACCTCAGCAGAGTTTCAGTTTGGACGTTCAATAGAGAGTTGTCATGTGCATCAGCAAGAAAAATTTTTTATTTCCTTCCTCACTAAGTAAGCCAATGAAGAAACATAACCCAAATCAGTTGCTACATTGAGTTCAAAGTGTCCAGACAGTATGATATAATTTGTATAGGTGTGATTCTTTCTTATTAGACTTGTTCTTCTTCAGTCCTTTAGCTGTTACTTCTATCTCCACAGTAGCCAAAGAAACTCTTAAGTGGATCACTGAAATGTTTTCTAGGTGCTGTACAAACACAAAAGAATACTAAGGTTCCATATCAGTTTTGGTTTAAAGAAAGACAAATGATGAGGAAAAGGTACAATAAGGAGTTGAGTGAAGATTTGTTCATGTGTAATTTGTTAAGAGATGGGCAAGGGCAGTAGATACTTGAAAGTGAAGTTGGCACTTCTGAAGCAGAAGAGTGTAAGAGAGGAGAGCAGACAAAGTGAAAGAAGGGCCTGAGAATGTAAGGGGTGGGGACTAGACAGGAGAGAGGCTGTCTCAGCAGTTTACTTCCCTCGTCTGCTGGGAACTTCCTGGGTGACCTGGTACTCTTAGGGCCCATATTGCAACGGATGGGTTTTCTTAGTTCTCTGAGGCATAAATTCTATTTCCAAAAGTATCTTCTTTAAGGAGCATCTGCCTTCATTCAGAGTGTTCTAAACTCGCTTGTGAAAATAGGAATGTTTAATGAAGTACTTACTACTGTATTGTGGAGCAGACAGGCATCCAAACACCGTTAAAAGACACAAAACTGAAACTCAGACTCATTATCCTTCTGCCTCATTTGTAAAATGGGAATAACAACACTGTTTCACCAGGAGTATCAGTCTACAATCCTGTGGACAACAAAACATTCAGATGTTGTGGTATGATATAGAGACATTCTAAGAGACACAGTAATTGTAAGAATAGTTGTAGCCTATGAACTGGTCAGAAACCATCCTTAATTAGCTTCAGTCAGTTAGTGAGTATATTGCAATGGTTCTGGCCATCGAGCAGCAATGTGTTGAATAAAAGCTATAGATAACCTGTTAATGATAGGAAGTCAGGAAGAGATGAGGTCTGAACTATGTCATTTAACATTGCTGTCTTTTGATGTTTTGGGGATTTGGCCCAAGGAGGGAAACCTTGTGCTATTCCAAAGAAGATTATTCCACAGAGAGCTACAGTAAAGTAACACATCCACAGACAGCTCTCCTACACGCAAGGCCGGCTATCATACTTAATTAGGTGTTCACAATCCATTTTGTGGTTTTGTTGGAAGTCTGTTCCGGAGCGTTTGAGTGCCAGGCCAGAACTTCAAGACATCTGGAGCTATAATGACTTAATATCAAAATGATAAATTCATTATGACTGGATATCTACATTACATATAAAAACAAAATCCAAAATCTTCTTCACAGGGAAACTTTCACAGCTTTGCGTTTCTCAGAAGATGGCATAACTGCCCATAAAATTATACACGTGTGTATATTATATTTATTAAAGGTCCAAACTTCACATTTCTCTTGTTACAGCTGTTGATTGAATTAACTTCTCAAGACTTCAGTTTTAATTTTTTGGAACAGCAAAGTGGCAGTGCATTCTGCTTTTACAAGTCTGCACCATCTGCTAGAATAGCAGTGAACCAGCAGTGTAATCTTACTGTGTTGACAACTAGCTTCGTTAGGACTATTTAGAAATTGGAGCATTCTTGAAACAAATTTTCTTCCTCCCCTGGGCAAACTATTGAAGTTCTTTCCTGCAGTTGTAATTTATCCAGCATAAAGTTAGGATAGGGATTCCTGTCGATGCTGCATGAACTATCAGTGTCACCCAGCACTTCTTCAGGGGCCTGGCAGCAGAGAGGAGGTTAAGTTAGTGGACCCTAGCCAGGCTGTGCTACTGCAGGAGAAAGAAAAATGTCTGGTTCTTCGTTAAGGTATTTGTTGAAGATACACTGTGAGTGAACAAATGTGGGGTGACTTAATCCCCAACGTTGTTTATTTTTAATGTAGTATGGTGGAGGAGACCAATACCGAACAAATGTCTGCTCTAGAAAGTTGCACTGTGTGCTTTAGAGGGAAATAAATTCGTTAGATGATGTTCAGTATTTTATAGTTAACTAGAACACTGAGAAAGAAGAGTCTGGAGTTTGAGGACTGGTCTATAAATGGAAAAGATCATTTAAGTAGAGATAAGTAGGTTCTGTGCTAATTTATTTGGTAGCACATTTGGAGAGGATCCTTTCAAATTACATCAGTTTTAAACCCCTGCAGAGAAAAACTCATTAACTGACATGTTTAATTTTATCCAGTGATGTGTAACCTTCTGATTTAAGTAAATACTGTTGTGACAGTAAGTGTTAATAAGGCTGCAGATATGTGACATAGACTGGCCTGGGTGAGGATTAACCATTCTTGCCTTCTACAGTATCTCAGCATGAAACCAGGTGACCTTTTCCCTTTGCATCCCAGTGCATTTTACATACACCAAATCATCCCAATTCATGTCACAGAAGAGCTTCCCAGTGCAAACAGCAAAGTACATATGGCATTTAAAATGAGCATCTTCTTGAAGCTATTCTGTCAAAATGAGAATCATAAGGTGCTACGAGTCGATGGCTTGGCATGCTGGCAATAGAAACAAGCGTTTCCAGCTCCACAGGACTAGAAAAATGGCTTGCTATAGGGCAGGATTAATTTCAAGCTCAGAATATGTATGTGCATCACAGAAAAAGTAATAAAATTCCTAATGATACTTACGATTGTTGGTATTTTTAAATTAGTTGAGTGTACTCACACATGAACCTCTTATTTTGAGTGATTGTTTTCTTAGCATGAGCATCATGATAAAAATGTTACTGACCTGGACAGCTCAGAATTGAAATATTAATGCTGAGTGTTTTGAACTCTTCCAGCAAGCATTACTTTCTATCTACATTTGAAACAAGATCTTGATTTATGATGATTGGGTTTTTTTCTAATTAAGTAGAGGAAGGAGTGTCAGCTTCACTTTTGCTGTATAAACAGTAGACGGAACTTCAAAGATCTGATATGTCAGGGGAAGTTGTTTAGTAGTGCCAAATAAAAATAAACCAGTCAGTAGCTAAAGGAGCATAAAAGAAAAGAAAGTGCCACCACCAAGTAAGGCCTTTAGAAAAGATGCTCTTGGCTGGAGAACTGAATAATTAAGTTTTACATTGCTAGTTCAGAACTGCCAGTGACTCAGTTGTGTCCTCCAAGCCTTAAAGTCACAAGAGCATGCCAGCGTGTTCACTAATTGCAGTAGGCCAGTGTCAGCTGGCAGTAAGGCTTCAGCATTCACTGATCTAAACAGGGAGAGATCTCCACATAACTGTGGGGAGCAACAGGCCTCAATTGTGCTGGTTATCATTAGATAGGATGCAGTGTTCTCAGTGAGCACTGGCACATTTTTTGCTGTACAGAGAGCGACAGATACCTGTTTGGCAGGTATCACTGTCTGTTCTGTCTAGCAGGACAGTGCTTTTCACCATTAAGCGCAGATTAAAATCTAGGAACAGAGTTTGTGATGAAGCAGATGACTTGATCTTTTCAAGCTTGCAAACGAAAAGGGGGAAAACCAGTAAACCATACAATTACCGAACTTTTCTACATTGGATCAAGGTACAAACTCAAATTACTTCTCAGATTAGGAATACGTGACTGTGGTCAATAAAGATAAAAATAGCCATTTATATAATGCAATAAACATATATTTTCTGTGTGAACCAAATTGCCCCATCCTCAGCTTGATAATGCTGTTATCCCATAGTTAAGAGTATATTAGAATGGAATAACTATTTGTCACGACTGGCTGCTAGAAAGAGGAGCCATACAATTTGCATCTTATATATCCAGAAATTAAATATTAAGTACCGACCACTTGACACCATTTTAGTTTTTGAAATAAAGCCTGCTGAGCTCAATGTGTTGTGGCTGCTAAATGACTTCACTCATCAGTAGGAATACATGAAATTCCTATTAAAAGATGGCACTACAGTAATTGATGACACAATAAAAGTGCCAGAAACTAAATGGAAATATTGCTCTGGTATCTCTGATTTCAGAACACAAGTTTGAAATTGACTTTTTGAAATGCACACATAATACTTGTTCTACTTCTGAACAGGTACTCCTTTTCAGTCTTTCAAGAAGATAGGCAGGACTGTCTGCTGTATTCTGTGGACGAATCAGTTCTGTACTCTAGAGTAACTGCTCTTTCCTTTCAGAGCTGTATAAAAAAGAAAAACGTGTGTTGATAGCAAAGTAGTGATAAAAAGTTTTGCAGGCAATAGCAGGTGGGAGATGCAAAGTTTCCGCCATCTGTTGTGGATTAGTGTTTTGGATTTGTCATGAGAGTGAGTAAAACGCACCTTGTTCAGGTTAAAGCAGCAATACAATTTATCAGCAATATTTAGCAAAGAATCAGTATTAAATTTGATGGCAGTGTCACCACCTCACTTGCAAAAAGGCAAATTGATGAAAGCAAAGCAATAGGATTACAGTATCTGTGGTATGGATGCAATTTAAACAGTGTTTGGGCATAGTAAGGGATTGGAATTTGGCTGGGATGACTGGAAGATAAAAAGGGGTAAGGATGGTCCTTCTGTTCACTAACCAGGGGTTCAGATTGGACCCCTTTGCTTTCTAAGCTCCTTCTGAGACAGAAACCTAGGTGTGTCTAAATGCAACCTTAGACCTAGCCAAGAGTTTATGACTAAGGGTTTTGGATTATTGGTATTTCAGTGTAGTGCTTGGTACCACTCTGTGTCCCGTAAGGTTGCGGATGACTGCAATTTGAGTACATTAATGCTCTCGTGGTAACTAACAGTGCTTCTCTTATAGACTAAAATGCTTATAAATAAAAATATGTTATCAATTAAAATCAAATATCTTTTATATTAAGTGTAATGATTCACATAAAATTCAACAAGAGTTGCTTAACCAAACCCACAAAACCATGTATAGCTGGAGAGGTGAACCCATAATCAATCTGCAGATTGTAGTGAGTGAGTGTAGTGAATGAGGTATTTGGGAGTCCCCAAGGCCCTTTTGCTAAGGTTCTGTGGGTATTGTATAATCACATTTTCCTTTGTTAGCTTATTACAAGCAGACACAAGTTGTTCCCTTCACCAGCAGAGATGCTGATGACCTGATTCAGGTCAGTACTTGCTGGTACTTTTCCACTGTGGCCATCAATCTTGTCAGGCTAGTCTTCTTGTGTGCTGAGATCTTTCTTGTCTTCTTTCCAGAAGATAAAGGATCAAAGGATGCACCTGAGGGGGTGCCCAGCTGACCCACTTGGCCGCATCTCGGGGAGATGGGGAAATTGTCATGGTTCCAGGTGGCTGTGTGAGGTCAAGATGTTTTGACTATCAAGGTTCAGCCAGCTATTCAGCCCATTTTCTTCTGCATGACAGTGTCACAATAGAACTGGTTTTGCAAGGTGGCCTAAAGCTTAGCTCTCTGACAAAGCAGCCCAAGGTAGGGGTTTCTGTACCACCACATCATCTTAGAAGACAGATTAACAGAAGCCCGTTACCTTTCTACCTGTTTGGGAACTATGTAAACTCATAAGCATTTTGAATTCTCAACCTGTCCTCTCACCAAGGTTCTAATTATTCTGTATCGGGAGCTTCTTAATTCTTGCTCTGGGTTGAGTTTCCTTTCATGCTTCTATATCAAAGCTTAGGTTCATGTTTAGAGGAAAGCAGCTTTGAAGATGATGGGCTAGTTTTTTTCTGTCCAACTAACTGAATTTCTCCACATAGCCATATATATTATTCATCAAAATAAAACATAGTCAGAAGTAGTATTTGACAGTGACAGTCAACAGAACTAATGTTGCCAAAGGTGATCTTTCTTTCCGTTACCGAGGTTTCTCCTTCTTCTTCCTGTTTCTCAAAAAGAAGCTGGATACAGGTATGCACAATGTAAGGCAATTCCACTCTGGAGTTCTTTTGTGAAGACCTCACTTTTTTCTTTCTATATGACATTGATTGAGTGTCCTATGTCCTCAGTTTATTTAATGCATTAAAAAGCACAGAATTTAATGCTACAATTATAAGAGTTTAAAGGAAGAAGCCCATTGAATATACTTCAGATGATGAGGTTTATCAGCTTTTCCTTTACAAATATATTCTATTATAGAAACTTATTTCCTTAAGAGTTTTGTCATACACGTATATCTGGCTGAGAGTGGTTCTTGCACTCTTGGGTATGAATACATTGTTTCTGTAGCTCTAATGCATAATTTTTTTTCTGTTATGAGTTTTAGGCTTTCCATTTCCTTAAAAGCATCATTTTGCTGCTGAATCACGAACTGTGGAAAGAGACAATACTGAGTATTCACATTTAAAATAAGACAGCCCATTCAGGTCAGAAAAGAGCTGCAGCAAAGGATGTCTTATCTCTTCTCTAAACAGTGGATATTGCAGCTACAAATCAACTTCAATTTAATGAAAAGGAAGGAAAAAAGAGTATGTTGGTACTCAGAGAGAGTAATTAATTGAACTATTTTTTATGTTACTGGTAAATTATCTTCTTGTATTTCTGTACATGAAAGACTTCAACTGTCTCAGGTCTTAAGTATTTTTACATGTGGGGTTTTTTTGCATGGAGGAGTTGTTTTGACAATGACAGTATTTTCATACATATTAGTGATAACTGGAAGTTGTTGGAATGGCTTAGGGGATGCCAGTTCTTGTAAAAAGACTTTATTTTTTTCTTGCCATGGGGGAAGTGTGTTTTCAATTACACAAAGATAGCCCCTGGAACAAGATGGAAATCTAGGAACAGGAAGAGGTTCAGTGAGAGCAAAAAGAGCACAAGAATGGAAAGAGGGTGGTGTTTTACGTCCCTGTTCAAAGGTGAAGAAGAGCAAAGGAGAGAACAGAAGTCATGGAAGTCTCACTGGTAGCTGGTTTACAATAAATGAAGGCATCCTACTGAACAATGTGAATTTTGTATCAGACTCATTCCTTCTGTATTGGCATCCGGAGGTAGTAAAACGATACAATGACTGGGGAAGGGGCCAGCCCTTCTGCACCAAGGAAGTGAATTGCTTAGCTGCCAAGGCCACTACATCAGCAAGGGATCTAACCCTACAAAGAGTGGCTGCTGTGAGGCTGTGACTTTGACACCATCTTCAATTCAAAGTTGTATTGATTTTTCTCATGGCAGGAGATGTGAATTAATCATATTTAGAAAACTTGACACACAGAGTCCAGCAACTCTTCTCTAAGTTGTAACAAGGGAGGGAGGGGGGAAGTCTACGCTCCGCAGTGCATCAGAGAATAGTTGCTGGATCAAAGCAGATACCTTGGGAGTCGTAGTACCTTTGCCTGAAATTGGACTTGCTACCAAAGTCAGTGAAAGATTTTTTTTTCCTTGAGTTCTTAAGTGCAGTTCCTCAAAGCATTCATAAACTTTAGAGTATACTAAGCAGTAAGATAAACATCTAGGTGTTTGTGAATAAACAACCTCCTGGGGAAATTAGCAGCTTAAGGCTTATTGGTTATTCATTTCTGCAGGGTACCTGTGAGATGGAGCACTGCAGGAAAAAAACCATCCCTTTCAAGAGGTCTTCCCCCTGGAGCTTTATCCCTGGGAAGAATGCCACACTTCCTGATCACCAGCGTGCCACCGCTCAGGCTTGGCAGGCTGCTGTAATGAGCTTCCTGAGATTTTTCTCTCTGCTTGTTCAGTCACTGCAGTAACTGATATCTGAGTCTTATGTCTGTAACTGCTATTCAGTTTCTGTAGGGTCCCCCCAGCCCTGTAAAGCTCTTGCTTTACTAAGCAATAACTACTGCTGAGTGAGGCTGATTTGGGTTACTGCTTGCCCATAAGTAAACTTTGGTCCCTGCTGTAAAAGCAGTTTTCAACAGACTATATTTGTTTTAGTTGGATATTCTGATTAATTTGGTTTACTTTGGTGCTCTTCTGATAAAAGGGTGTTAAAATGTGTTCGCTTTTTAAGGGGCTCCATTATGCATTGGGAGGGGAGGAGAAAGCTAACTTTCACTACTTGGATTTGGGTGTTCAGATGCATCACTTTATCTTCTTGGGCCTCTGAAGGCTGTAATTAAATCTGTCAGCACTTTGAAATGGTTAAGTGATAAGCACTACACAGCATACATTAAAATGAATTTTGTTATGTCTTTTTTTCTTATTTTGAGATTTTCTTATCCCAGTATCTGTGGGGGAAAAAAAAATTAAGAAAGTGTATCTCTTACGTGATTATTTTCTTCTTCTGCTCACATGCTTAAAAGAGCAGATAATAGGCTTTCTGCACTTTAGAAATGGCTTTTTATTCAGGTCAAAGTTAATCTTGCTGTAGTTAAAAATGGATTATCAGTCATGGAGCCTTCCCCATTGTTGGCTAGAAGTCAGTGCTCATCTGGCAAAACTCCCCCACCACTTTTTATTTTTTTCCCTTTTTCTTTCTGCAGATCTCATGGGGTTCTTTTCCTAGCTGTGAGCAGCAGCATGCCAATTTCAATTAACTTTTCCTTTAAAACAAATGTTCTCATCTGCTTAGTGCTTGTGAGCTTCCATTTCTAACAAGGGAAACAAGAGAGTGCAGGAGTGTGGCTTTGTTTCTTCCCGTACGCTGTCCCTGTGCCTTGGTGAACATTGCTAACCATTAGCCATCCGTGGCATTTCTTCAGGTTCTTTGTGATTTAAAGGTCAAGCCAAGGCCCGAAGACTGAATTCTCTGTCTGAAGTAAGGATGTTTTCTTTCCCATAACAGATGGAAAGCCAAAGCCAATTGCTGTTAAAATGATGGGTTGTTTTCTCATTGTGACCACCAGGCCAAGGATTCCTCTCAAGGTTTTTTGGAAAGTGCTGTGCTGTGCTCTCCACAGGTCTGTAGAGATACTGATGACATCTGTGTGAATAAATTATGTTGTTAGGTTGCCGATTTTACTAGAGGAGAAAGCAACAAGGAAGTTTTGAGTTATCCTAAATTGCATTTTTCTTCGCCTCAGGTAAAAAAATAATTCTGAAAATCATTTCAAGCTACTAGAAAATACGGTTTTCTCTGAAATACCTCTTATTACGGCTTTAAAAAATGAAAATACCAATGCATCTTAAACCATAAATCTAAATATTTTCTTTTGAACATTTGGACATACCTAATGTTTTAAGTGCTTCTCGTCTTTGTTGCTGTGTGAAGTTGAAATAAAAAAGGTCAACCAACCTTTTATTATTTTCTTCTTTTCCCTCTCCCCCACCATGAACCCCTTAAGTTTTGCCTGTGATTGTTTGACTCTTCCACTCCTGCCTCTTTCTATGAATCTTTAACCATACATCAAACACAGACCTGTCTTAAACAGTTGTTGTGACAGTCCAAATAACAGCGTACGCCCAAATGTTAAAACCTGGAAAAAGTGTCAGAAAAACAAACAGTTCTTGGTCTAAATCAAATACATACTGGGCGTCTTCCCCAGCCTTCTGTGAACATAAAGCTCCAGTTCCATTTTCACCCAAGAAGAAAACAGTATGTCTGGGTTAATGAAAATGGGAAGGCTATGACTTTTACTCTTTTTTAAGAATATAAGGCAGAAGAGGGGAGAGAGGCCACAAGCCAAAAATATACACAGGGAAGGTTCCAGTCATATGTTCTGGGCCAACTAATCACTTAATAGAGTGGTAATTGTCAGACCGTAATTTTTCATGATTATTTCTGCTGCCAAAGCTCTATGGTACCGTGTTTAGCATCCAGGCAGATCCATAGTGCTGCATTATGAGCAATGAACCATACTTAAATGTTCATTTGAATTGTTTCAGAAACATATCTTGTGGCTTTGCCAAACAGAGGGTCAGATTGGATGTTACCAGTGTTCTGCCCTGCCTTGGAGCCTGTTTTTAACAGATGTGGTTTCCTGATGCTTTGGAGAAGATTGCCAGAGCCTCTGTAATAAATAAAATAGAGCAAAAAAAAACCTGACAATAAGACAAGTTGACTAGAAGTGAACCAATTTCAGTTCACACCTGCATGTGTTTGAGGGGTACATTTGTTGCTGCATGCAGAAACTTTTGAAGTGGTAACTTAAAATGATTTTAAGTGTAGGTATTCAAGTGTGTTTTTGAGAAGAACTTGCTTCAGCTAAGTCTTTAGGCCCTTACGAGGGCCTTGTTGAATTTAATGAATAATTTTTGATGTTTGCTTAGTCTTCTTTATTTTTTTCTTAAATAAAATTAATGTGTATCTCCATTGATGCACTCCTAATTAATTTATTCTAAACTCCTTTTCAGCTACTCAAGGAAAATTTTATGCCACAAAAAATGTAGAGTGCTGAAGAGTGAAGGCTGTTTTCTTATTCACACGACAAAGGCATATATTATTCATACTGTAATACCCAAACTGTAGGAATTGATAGATAGGACTTATATAGTCAACTTCCAAGCAAACTGAAAATATATTTTAAAAATAAGCTGTTTTTTGAGTGGTTAATTCAAAATCAGATAGATTGCTGTAAGATACTCTATGTGATGATTTTTACTGTTAGGACTCAAACTGCCTACATATATTTTCTCACTGAGACTGGAAAAAGTCTTAATGCATTATTTTTCCTTCTGTTTGGGTGATTTAAACTCTGAAAGAGGGACCAGGAGATCAATAATTTAGTGCAGTCAGATGAAGTGTCTTAACCTGTTGGTTCGATTGTAGGATGTTATGGAGTCTTACATACTGAACAACTGCATTTAGATTGTATAATCCATATTCAAAATAATTTCTAGTGGAAGGAAAATGGGCAATTGTGAAAGAAATGAAATGCCTGTGACTGCTCCTTTTCTAGAAACCTGACCAGAAATGTTTGGTTAGCATGAAAGAGTGTTGCAGGATTATCCCTGGTACAGAGGAGTAGGTGAACTCTACTTCCTAGTAATATGGCTACAGTGTTAAGAGTTTTCCTTTCATATAAATTACCCAGCCACAGTAACCAACTTAGAGTAATCTTACATCATGACACAGAAATGTATGGAAAAAGTATCCTAAATCAGAATAAGTCTTCTAAAATAGGGAATGGCCTTAAGAATGATTCAGGGAGAGATCTAGAAAAAGTCAGTGGTTTTACTGCAATAATATACCTTCTAGAGTCTAATTAATTTACTATTTCTTGTGGCCCTGAGAAGCAGCTGAATGAGTGTAGCCGATAGGTACAGCTCTGTAAGGGAAGGCCGGGTAAAGTCACGGCTCCAGCCTGTACCTCAGGCTAAGCAGAGAAGGGCTCTGGGAGAGTGACTCGGCTAGAACAGAGGAGGTGAGGCATGCTGGGTGTTTGCACCAGGGTGGTTGGTGGTTGGTTAAAGGGGGTTTGTTGTGCCTAAAAAGTATGTAAACTAGTGGTCGACTAATGGCATAAAAAGGCCGAGTGTTTTGTAAATAAAGTTCCTCCTTTGCCCCTGCCTGGGGACTCCGTGCTGCTCCGTGCATCCATATTGACACAAATGGTCTCTACAAATATCCGAAAGGAGATTGGAGAGAGCTGGGGATCAGTCTCTTCTCCCAAGGAAGAAGCAATAGGGCCAGAGGAAACAGCCTCAAGTCGTGCCAGGGAGGTTTAGGTTGGACATTAGACAAAATTTCTTCCCCAAAAGCCCTGGAACAGGCTGCCCAGGGAGGTTGTGGAGTCCCCATCCCTGGAGGTTATTTAAAAGATGTGTAGATGAAGTGCTTAGAGACATAAACATGTAGTGGCGGACTTGGCAGTTCTGGGTTAACAGCTGAATTTATCTTAAGGGACTTTTCCAATCTAAATATTTCTATGATCTTGTCACATAGTCACAAATGGTGACTTGGTACTTCTGCTAGCTAAGATTACTTGTATCTTCCTGGGACACCTGAGGCTAAGTGCCTGTGTGTTGAACTTTCTCTTTACTCATTGCTCTTTTTATAGGAAATTCAGACCACTTGTTCATGTCTCATAGAGACCAGGTAGTGATTGCTTTTTTGATCCATTAGGGAATCCATTCCAGATTCTTCTTATTTTTTTCCTCTCTGTAGATAGAGAACTGAAAACTAGTTTGTAGTTTCTTAAATCTAATTTGTTTAAAACCACAGTTCTCATTCACAGTCACAGAATACAGTATCCTTAATAACTGATGGCCTGATTCTTGAAATAAAGCTGTTTTCCTTTGAAACCATTCTTCTAATGACCTATTTACATTAAAATCATACAAGGAAAACAGGGAGATTATTCCCTTCTCTTAGTTTTGTATTAAAATTTCTACTTTGTGTTGTCATCTGAAAAAGGCAGCAAATCTGGAAACATGCTATTCTTGTTTCAGGAAGACCCTTCTCCATATCTGCAAGATGCCAGGGTCCTGTTGTGGATTTTGAATAATTTTATTTTCTGATGAAGGTTAAAAGCATTAGGAATGGTTCTTCCCAAGGTTTCTTTAAATTGTCGGTTTGTTTAGGTGTGTGATATTACATTTAACCACTGGTTTTATACAGATGATGTGCATGCGTAGTTGGATTAACCACAAAAACTGAGTAGATGACAAGTATCGTACAAGCCCTTATTGATCTGTTGAGCATTTGCTTTTAAGATACTGTGTGTTAACTTCAATTACAGCTTTAAATTCTCACTCCTCTGTATTCTCCTCTCTCTCAACTGGAGAAAACCTTTTCTATCTCTCAGAAAACTTCCATCTGGCCCAAAAGATGTAACTTGTAAAAAAATCATAGCATGTACTGTATTTTCTCAGCATTAAGCTCAGAGTTGAACGTGACTGAAAATCAATAATGTGCCTGGCCTGCAGCCTCGTCATTTATTGATTTACATGTCATTTGTCTCCATAGAAAATGCAATTATTGCTTAAATACAATACTGTATTTTGCTAATAGGATACAAATGTCACCACTGAGTAAAAAGGTCACACTTGCATGTAAATGATTGTCAACCCAATCTCATGGTTGTTGCTGCCATTATTTTGAAGAGGTTATTAAGAAACGAGAGACCTAGTCTTATTTCTGCTGACATTAAGGGGAGCTCAGCTCTTGATTCGAGTGGCATCAATAGTTACAGTTCTCTGGCCTTCCATAGGTGCTTTGTGCTTCTTCAGTTTCATAAAACATAGTCAGGGCAGATCACAAAGATAAGGGAGGACTTCTACCTGATGCAGGGCCACTGCAGCAGCAGTGATCATGACGTGGTTCTGTTATTGCTGTGTGATTAGGAAAAGCTATTGTGGTTTTCTGAAGATTATGGTATAAAGCTTAAATCTTAATTCGTCTGCCTTGATTTCTCTGTGACCTGAGCAGGATGTAATACCCAGATGGGAGCCTGCTCCTTAGAAGCTCCTGAGTGGCCCAGAGTTGTCAGTGTTTGTACCTTTCTTGTTTCTTTCTCCCTCACTGCCATGACTGTGAGGAGTAGGGTCACTGTGGTAAGCACTTGCTCCTCAGCTGAAGCAGAAAAGCAGGAGATCCAAGTCTGCATGGACCAAACATAAGATAGGGTTAGTTTAAATCTATTTCGCTTGTATAGTTGGAAACTGGAACCTTAAACACTTGTTCCAAATACACTCAAGAAAACTACAGCAAAAATACTGTAGAAGAAATGTTATTTTTCTAATTTACTCTGAGCCTTTCTTGGTGATTGCTCCATTGCAATCCATCTTTTGTTGTTTAGTACGGTATCTAATTTAGATAAGGGATCTGGAATGGCACTGCCTGGCATTATACTGCAGAATACCTGATCAGCAATAGAGAAAGAAAAATTTCTTGGTTTAAGACTTTTTTACTTTGAAGTTATTGAGGAAAACCTTCACATAGAAGAAGAAGAGACGGTGGGAGAAAAAGGAGGAATTCTATGAGAATTGCTGAATTTAGTCAACAAAGACAGCTGCAGTCATGGGGAAGATGACCACAGACAATTAGTTTCAATTTCCAAAAATATTCTTCACCTTTAAAAACTTCACCTTCTTAGATGTGATTTTTAGCTTCTCTTCTAGCTTAGGCTGCTAGAAGAGAAAAATGAAGGATTGTTGTAGAGCTTTACTTTTATTTTGTCTTCCACCTTCAATTCAGTTATTTCTCATATGTTTTGAGATGTGTAGAGGCACAAGGCTCCATAATACTTGTTATTCTTTATCCAAATTGTTTTTTGCAGCTGAGGAATATGGATCTACTGAAGCAGAAACGCTTTGCACGATTACCGTGACTTCTCAAAAATTTAATTTTTACAGGGAAAGTAGGGAAATTAAAGCAATGCCAAAATGTTCATCATTGTAATTTTCATTTCAAAGTGTCTTTTCATTTTTTTTTTAATCTTTTTCTAAAAACCAGTTTATCTGCTGATAAGTAGCAACACAATTCCATCCAAAATAAACACTTGTGGAATAATTTTCCTCAGGAAAACTTAGGTGTTTTGAAGTTTTATCCCAATTTAAACAAAAGCAGCTCTTCAAAATATCTCATAAATATTCTGTTCTATACCAACCTCTTGTTTACATATCTGAGGAGTGTATGTACATTTTTGTGGGAATAGTCAGATAAAAATAGCAATGCATCTTTTGGCTTTATCATTAGAGTTTGGGGGTGGTGTGCAACTCTTAGGGTAGATATGCTGGTTGTTACAGCCTGTTTAGAACCTGTTGTTAGGTGTGGAGCTAAGAGCTCTATTTCCTCTGCAAGGGATTCAGAAGGAAAGATTTGATCTTCAAGAAATCAACAATAGTTTTCACTCAACATAAATATGAAGTGAGATGCTGAAGTATGTGTGACGTGTGTTTTCAAGAGTGTATTTTAGCAGTTCTTACTGCAGCTTGAGTTAAAAAAATAATGCTGCTTAAATAAAGTAAAAAAAAATACTGCTTAGTCACATAATCTGTAATTCACTTTTTACAACTTTTTTTTTTTCCCTGCAATGTTCTAATTAGATTATTCTAAGGAAAAAAGATTACTGTGAATTAGGAGGCCCATAAATTACTGTGTAGTTCCAAATTAGTCAACACTGAATGCCGTTTTGTCTAATATAAACATATATACCTATAAAATACGTGTACCATTCTAATAAAAGAGAATGAACCTGTTTCACTTTAAACTTTTGGTTGTCCTGAATGAAATTTCCTTTTGTGAATAAGAAGTATATTGACATTAATAATGGTGTATTTATATAAGAGTTCTATGAATTTGCCCCCTTTCTCAGATGTTTGAGCTAAGATACTTTTTGCCAATATGACTAAATAATCAGAAATGTCAACTTGTGTAATTTAATGGACCTATTTTAATATTAGTTTAAATTTTAAAGTACTATGATTTCATATCCTTGGAGGTCTGCTGTTGGTACATGTGAGTTATGCAGTATATGTCTGTTAAAATGCAGAACTGAGAGTTGATATTTTTTGATTATTAGCATCATTCCAGCTACTTTGCTCTGAAGAAGACTCTTGACTATTCAAGGGTCAGGAAAATCAATGCCATTGTAACCCTGACTTTTTTTCTTTCTCTCCACTAACTCCCAGTCTTCCCTTAGCTGACAATACTTCAGTCTGTATCATGAATAAATGCTGGGCCTTGCTCTTTTGGCTGGCCTCTTGTGCAGAAGATCTTACCTATAGCTCAGTATTTTACTGATCCAGGGACAGTATGGTCTGTGGTCAAGTCCATATTCGCTGGACCTTCAGCCTGATCCTTTTTGTTACTAGGCACAGGAGGAACAGTGACAGGGTGAGAGATTTGAAACACTCCTGACTGTGCTTCAGCTGCAGCAGCCACAATGACCACTGTGATGGTTTCTCTATATTTCCTTTCTCAACATTCTGGGATATAGGTATGTGTATAGTTGAGATCTCACTACTGAAATAAGATGTGAACTTCAATCTGAAAGTAATAAATATGCAAAATTATAAATTGGGCAATCAATTCAGTCTTCAGCTAATTGCTGTGGCCTGACTGTCTTGGCCTCTGCGTGTAATCTTATCAGTATTCGGCACTGTCTTCTTAGCCTTTGTTTACTAACCAAACAGAAAGACTGTTCTTAAAATTATTAGTTCTACTTGATTTTTTTTTTTTCTTTCTTTCACACATCGGTTTTGAGCTAATTCAAATAAAGGAGGAAGGTGGCTGAGACCCTAAAGTTTGTGGCTTCTTGTTTTCCTCTCAAGGGTGGTATTATTCCAGTGGCTGTAATTCTAATTGCAGCAGTATTATACACCGTGAAAACAAGTTCAGGCCACCCAGGACTCTGCATTAAAAAAAAACAAAATAAAACAAAGCAACACCAAAAATGAATTAAAAACAAACAAACAAAAAAACCCTGCACCCCTGCTACTTCAGTTTTCAAAAAAAAAAATCTGTAGGCAAGCCTGTATATTTGTGAAAGAACTAATTTTTTTTTTCTATTCAATAGCCAAAAGATGTCCTGTTACAAATTTATTGGTGCTTTCTGTTTCAAATTCAGTTTCCAAATAGATGTCAAGTGCTGAGGCAATTTGTGAAACAAGTGCCATGTGAAAAATGTCAAATCCTTGAAGAGATTTTCTGTGGCCAGCTGTTCTTTTTTCTAATTTTCCTGAAGGGAAACCAGCCTAGAAGTAGCTTCTCTGCCTATTGTCTACCTCAATGTCAGTAACATAAATCTGATTAAAAAAAAAAAACAAAAATTCCAAAATAATATCCCCTACATGTGGCCATACAAGTGCATGCGGAAATCCTTAAAAACTGGGAAAGCGTGAGCTTGATTGCAAGACTTCCTTCCCCAGTATCTATTCATTATTGCTGTTTGAGTTGCACCTCAATTTTATAAAGGATCACTATCTTCTCTTTATACATATCCTAACTATAGTTACCTGTATATCCTTGAAGTCCGCCGTCTCTCTCTATTAAATGATTGATGGCTAAATGTCTCCAAAATAAAAAGTTCTCACACCCTATGTGCGAGGGGTATCCAAGTACTACTGGTAGGTTACCAGAGCAAGACCAGCTCTGGGTCTACCCAGGCTGCTCGTGTGGCTGAGCAGCTGCCGGGAGTGGGGGACTCTCACTG
>NW_008613112.1:2276-9334 GCF_000691845.1 Merops nubicus | reverse complement strand
AATTACAGGTTTTTTTTTTTTTTTCTAGGTTAAAAAAAAAAAAAAAAAAAAACCTAGAAATACAGGAAAAAAAGGAATGCAAGGTTGCTTATCCGCATGTGTTTTCATTCTTTCTTCACTTCAACTTAGGTTCCCCGTTTCAGAAAAGCTCTACTTTGTATTTTAACTCTCTTTTTTATTTTATTTTTTATTTTTTTTAATTATTGCCTACCCTGCTACCTTCCCTGTATCATTTACTCTGTTTATTAGTGCTCAGCATTCTCCTCCTCCTGCTTCACCGTTGTGGTGTTGCTACAAAGCCTGCCGCCAAAATGGCAAAGAAGCAGAGGGAGGGAAGGAGCCAGCCATGACCCCGGCAATGAAGCCTGCGCTGGTGGTTCGAGCCAGTAGTCTGGGCTGTGGAGCAGGAAGTCAGAGCCAGTGACAAATAGCCAATAGATGGCAGTTTAAAATCGAGTGACTGAAGTTAAAGTTGCTTTACAGCCCTCTGAATCTGCAGTTACAGCTAACTTCTCTGCAGATTTATGGCTGGTGGGCTTTGATAGAGGTGAAGGCAGTAAAATCAGCAAATTAAGATATGGCATTGCTAGATACATTTAATCTTTTTCCTCTCATTTTAATGGACATTGGAGGTATTTAGCTTGTATGAAGAAAGGTATTCATATACTAAAAGAAGGTCTGGTTTGTAGAAGAATTACCATCAGCAATTTAACAGATGACCTTCGTTTTATTTTTTGTTGGTTTTTTTTGTTCATGTTCCCAGAAGTTCAATGCATGGTGGTATTTATGCCTCTTTCTAAAAGCAGTTTGGTAGAGGATGCTTGGAGCTATTCTGTACAGAGCTAGTGTGAGGTTCTTTAATTACCAAAGCCTGGAAATGATGACCAGATGTGAAGATTTCAGCATGTACCCATGGTAAGGATTTTAGAAAAGGGTATCTGAAAGTTTTCTTGCCCATTCCTTCCTGTGGTAACTCCCAAACATGGTTTATATAATTTCGAACAGCATCTAATACTGGAATGAAACTGGGTAAGTGCTTTCGGGTAGTCATTCTCCAGCATAAAGCTTTACTGATATGAGTATTCCTTCCCTATTTCAATGAGGATGTTTACTCCAGTCCAAGTAATGGAATTACCTTAGGGTAAGAGTAGGAGTAAGAAGAATCAAGCCAAGACATTTAATTTGGCTCTAGTGAAGCATAGACATTTTTCTACCTCTTGGAGTTCTGAACTAGTTTGTGAGTAATAATTTAGTCCTTTAAAAAAATGCTACACCGCTACTTTGTACAAATTTGATATATATGAGAGATATATCAAGGAAAAGAAACTGTATTAGAAAAGTACAACTCTCTGATTTCTCAACATTTAATATAAATAATGGCTGCGCTGTGAAGATTTAAATGGGGCTTGCCACTTTTACAATCCTTTTTTGTTTCATCCTCCTTACTAATTGAAAATGGGCTTTCAATGCAGAATGCTTTGAAATTGTGTGAAGCAATGGAATTGGAAATGAACTTAATTAACTACAAACTGTCCAAATCAATCAGTGTTACACAGTGCTGTTGTAATATAGAGAGTTCATAATTCACTTGGGATTTGCCATAATACATATGCCATAATTGCAAAGTAATCATGTTAAGAGTGCACAAAATTTAGTGTTGTGCTCTGATGCTCTGTTGGGATGAAATGCCTATGCTTTCACCCACCAGACTGGATTGGGGGCAAAAGGGTGTATTTTTCCATTACCCAGACAGAGGACTTATATAAATTAGGGCATTTCTCCAATTCTGGCAGGGCTTTCAGATGTTAATAGCTAGAGAGAAAAAATTCTTTGAATTCAATGTCCAAGCAATCTGGCATCTCAAATGGTAGTGTTCTTGCTACACCATCCGTGATGTTTGCAGCTTGGACATATGGACCGTAAGCTTATATAAAAAGACAGGGAAAGTAAAACCCATGCAAAAATACTTTGCAAAGTTTGTCTAGGTTTCCAGACAGATTTTGTGGAGTAAAGCTTCTGCAGAATCTCTGCGTATTATTTTCTAGCGGTGTCAAAACTCATTACAGAGGGAGAGGAAGACTTTCTTGTGTTTGTATTGGTCCTGTTCCACCTCCCAGACAGATGCAGTCTTGAAGTATGGTATCTGGTGAATGAGGCTGTCCGGTGACCTCAGACCCAAGTACCTGACCTCTCATATCACATGCTTTGTAGGTAAAACTCAGCTGTCCTGAGTCACACACCACCACCAGCTCGATGCAGTAGTTTGTTTTTTTTCTGGGAGCCCGCAGCACGGTCCTGGCTGACTGGCCTGTAGATGTTATTCAGGGACCTGCACCCTGCATGGATGTGGTGTGCACATTCCTCAGGCCTGTGCATCTTCTATACATGGCGTTTGAAGGGGTTCTACCAACTTTGCAAGCACAGAATTATGCTTTCCAAAGCTGTATTCCAAACCTAAGCTTAACTGTCTTCTAACAAAGTCCAAGAAAGAATTATTTCTTACTCCTGCCTAGATCCTTATTGCTGTGCAGAGTATTTTGTATGTTTAAGATTGTTGCTTCCTTTTCTCTACAACTTTTGGTGAAATGATTTGGTTTCTCACAAATTTAGTAACATACAGTAATTCTCTAAATTATTACAAAAATAGGATAGTGCTTACATTTGCCTTTGTGCTTTGTGAGCACTTTCTGGATTCTGCTGGAACAATCATTCTGCTTACATTTGTGGTGTTCCTCTTAGAAATTTTGGACTTCTTCATGCATGTCTCTGTTGCTCACATTATTTACTTGGTAATGTAACTCATGGTGACTGTGTCTAGCTTTCCCCATCAAAACTTAATTGATCTGAGCAGTTTTGCAGCTTGGAAGTGCCTCTCTACATTATCCTTCTACATTTCAATCAGCATTTTCTGTCCTTATTTTATCCAGCCTTTAAATCTCTTGTTTCCATTGAACAAACCTCTTGAACTACAGATTCTAGAAGCCTTCCAAAATTATGTGTCTGATTCAAGTCTCAAAACCTCTATGCTTCTAAAGTTTCTATTTTGATTTCTCATATGAAACCAAGATGTTATGGAAATTAGATCCCTACCTGAGTACACTATTCTTCAAACCTCTGTAACATAAGCTGGTTGAATTGCATTGTACACTCTTATATAAACCTAATATTTCTGAGTAATATTTAGGTATAAAAAGTGGGAGGCAACTGTTTTTAAACTTCAGTTAATAGATCGATGCTGTCATTATTTGGGGATCAGTGGTGTAATATGCTGCCTTTTTCAAAAATCTGGAGTTGAAATTACTATTTTCCTCCAAATTAATGTGTGCTGGACTTCTACAGTCTTGTTGCTACTTCTAGGCATTTACAATGTACTAGAAATATGAGTTACACCACCCCTGCATGATTATGGCTGGCATACCTGTTCTCATAGGTTTTGTTCTTGGTTTTGTTCAGTGTTGAAACAGGCAGAGAATGTGTGGATTTCCAGAGAATATTGTTGCCTCTCTGGTGTCCGTGGTTCATAAGGAAGTCAGAAGCACAGTGTCACACCTTGAGGATTCAAGTTCTGCTCTCAGGTGTTTTGTGAAGATGTTTGGAAGACGCATGGGACTGTGCAAGAAATCAATTACACTTGTAGTGATGGTAGAAGGCTGTAACTTGGAAAGGTATGGGCAAGATAGCAGTGAGCATGGGCTTAGACACCTGTACTACAAACCCTAAAGACATTTTTAACTTGGTCAGCTGCTAATGCCTAGGCCATTTCATATGTTCTGTTCTACGAGGTGTGTTATACTGACACTGTGGTATTTTTAAGTATTTCTTGTGTGTATTATTTGAAATTCTGGAAGTGAGAGGACTGCAAACTGAACTGAAAGGGGTTTTGCCTGATTAATTTTATTGACTGTGTTAACAAAGATTTTATTTTTTTTTTGCCTGGTTTAAAATAATCTAAAGGTAGTGCTTTGCCCTTGTTATTTGGGGAACAGAAGGTGCTCCTTTATTTGCTCATGTAGATGGATTGCTCTCTTTGATATTGTAACAGAACCCTTTGGCAACAGATTGGTCTTCTTGACTGCGTTCTATTAATAGGGCTACACAAAACCAAACCTCTGTGTCACTTACAAATATGTGCAAGGGAAAAAAAAAGAAATAAGAATAATACATGTAGACTTGCTGTTCATAGGAAATAAATGCTTTCTAAACTGTCAAACAATAAACTGTCCTCTACTACCACAAAACCGCTACTTGCAAGTGCATCATACTTCCCCAGTACCTACTACACTCCTACATACCAGTGCAACCTGTCAGGCTACAAAATGGCTGTGCTATCTAGATCTTGTCCTTTTATTTTCCCTTTTCAAGTTGTCCTTCAAATGTGGCAGTCCTGGAGTAGGTATGTAAATTAAGAGGTTAATTTCTTTAGAATTTCTGGCCAGTGCTCTTTATGTTATGTTTTTTTCTGAAATCTGTTCTCTGGAGGAGCATCTCCTTCCTTCTTTCCCCACAGTGCCTCTGTTTCTGCACACACAGACACCCGCCTTCATTTCTATTTCAAAAATGAGCTTCCAAGGTTCACTGACGGTATGATGCATCAGTGGCAATGCATAGGCAGTTGCAGACGTGAAGAGTGAAGCTTGCCCTTTCCTGCTGTGTGACACAGCATCTGCTGTCAAGGGTGGGAAAAAGAACCAAGAGGAAATTGAGAAGCTAACAAAGTAAGGCCTGTTTGATTAATAGCTAGAGGCTAGGCTACTACCCACAAACTAAAAGGAGCAAGGAACCAGACAAGAATGGTCTGGTCAATCACATCCTTTATTTCCAAAATAACTCAGGCTCACTGAAGAGAAAAGAGCAACTAGACGCTCTGTCCCTCCCCTCATCCAACAGTTCTCTAAAATTTGTGCTTTCTGCTGATGCATACTAGAAGAACAACGTTCTTTACAAGAAGAAATCACAGTTCCGTTTATACCGCTTCTTTTAATAGCAAATACAATTTTGGGATTAATTTTTTTGTTACCTCCTTCAGCATCTGCATTTTTTCCTGGGATCACAGGAAGGCAAATATGCTCTGCAAATGCTCCCAAGATATTCCACAAAACTTCTTGCTTATTCCATGGGTTGATGTGAAGAATGAGTGGAATCTGCTTAGCAGATGTGTCTGGCTTTTTTTCTTTCTGATAAAAGAGAAATCTATGGGAAGGAAAATTTTGGGGAACTGGGAAGCACCACCTCTTCAGAGAAAAGGTGTAAAGCTGGACATTAATGGAATTCCAGTTAGTGTTTCTTCCTGCCAGTGACAGTTCTTTGCAGTGCTTGCATTGCTCTGGGCATGCAAACCTGGCCTTGAAAATGCCCAGTTGAGCAAGCTGGCTTCAAGTGATATAATAATGAGCATTTCTCATAGTCCAGCCAAAATCATTATGATTGGGGTATTCCCTCCAGATGTTCACCAAAATGTGCACACACTCTTTTGCCAGCTCTCTGTATGTCAGGAGCATATCTTTATCTTGGCCCATCAGGGATTAGCTGGCAGAATGGAGTCAGCAAGAACTGGACTGACTGTCTGGAGCAGTATGCAAGAAAAATGAGCAGTTAAATATCCAATAAGTGCAATATAAAGTCCTGTCCAGAAAGTAGAGGTCAAAAGAGCCAGCAGGCATAGACAGGAGATCATGAGACTGCCAAAGAGAAATGACTGCTCAAGGTGTGTAATTTATAGTTATGTAGTAATCACTTAGCAAGCTGTCTGGACAGGGAGGCCAGTGACAGCTGAACGGACACATACCTGGGATGGAGCCCAGCCTGCACGCTCAGGGAAGTTTCCTGGGAAGCAAGTACCAGCCACTTTTTTGGACAGACGATGAGGTGGCACCTACTGTGATACGGGCAGCAAGCTGCCCGGTTATCAGGAACTGCCAGCTGTCAAGTGAGCATTGCTGCCATCACAAATACAGAAACCAGGCTTTGCCCCTGATAACAATGAACCTGAAAACATGAATATTTGGAAAATTTAGTGTCATAAAGGAATTGATCCCCGTTTACTACAGCATTGAGCTAAGTACTTGGACAGGTGAGTGCTCCTGCTGACAGTCAGTGCAGCCAGTAAGCAGACATTTTGATGAACAGGCAGCTGAGCACTGCTGTGCATGGAGAAGTCCCTATTGATTTAAGAAATCTTATGCCCATAAAGGATTTTTTTCATCACTTATTAGGAAACAAGAAGTAGTAGACAAAGATGGGTTTCATCAGAAGAAGGTTACTACTGGAAATCCTTTTGTCTTTGAGTCTAATGTATGAAAACACAGACAAGGCTGCCTAAAAGGAACAAAACAGATAGCCAGCTAATGCCCATAAAGCTTACAGACACTGCTTTTTAGTCCTCAGAGCCTCAGAAACAGATGAAGGGCAATTCAGTTGTTCTTAATGATACTCCACTGAATACATGCTTTATTTCAAAAAGGCAACTGCTTTAAACACGATTGACAAATACAATAATAATGTACTAGTGTCAGTGGCAATGTAAAACTGTACACCATTTTATAGATTCTGTGGCTTGTAAACTTCAAATAGCTCATTTTGATAGACAAAGGAAAGCTGACTAGTCTCAGCACTGATGTGTAGTATCTTTTTGAGATTTATTTTTAATGCCACATTTGTTGGTGCAATACAGCTTCAAAGAATGGTAACAACCGCTTTTCTTAATGGGCAAAGCTACATAAAAGTGTGATTCTTTGAGGTTAAAATAGGTTTTTCTCTGAAATCTTACATGTTTCATACTAAGTTGATGCCCTGGAAAGGAACCTGCAAGATGAAGCACTGCAGTTATGAGTGGTTTTGTATTTGTTACGCTGTTGTATGTGCTCATGCACACAAGGCTGTGTATATAGTTTTCCATACAAAGTTAACTTCTCTGGAATCTACTCTAGCTGATGGTCTGTACTTTCAGAAACAAAATGGCAGTAACAGTCAACATCCTCAGTAGGTGACAAACTCTTATTGAGTGCCTTCTGTGAGTCCGTGCAGATACAGGTGCTGCAGAGGCTCTGGGCATTGGAACT
>NW_008613112.1:0-2245 GCF_000691845.1 Merops nubicus | reverse complement strand
TGCTGCACCACTGAGCACAGAAAGCTACTTCTGCGGTTTTCATGTTAGCAGAATTAACCTCTGACCAAAACAAGTTCCTTTAGGATGTCTTAACTTTCTGGCTCTTTGCATCAGATTGCGAGGACAAACCAGCCTGCTGTCTAACCTATATTGTGTCTTTGAAAGTGGGCAGTAATATAGGCTTTGCTGGGAGTTTTTTTTAAGATAAAATGTGAAGGGAAGATGTGACTTCCTCAGGTTTTGATTCTTGGCAGAATCCACTGAGCTGGATGTGATACATGTTCCAACCATCATGATTAATAGCCAGAAAAGCATAGGTGTCATTCTTAAATTATAATCCCTTTTTGAACCCAGTAATACTTCGAGCTTCTGTAACAAGCCAAGGCATCAAGTTCCACAATTTGTAGGTTTGGGTTTTTTGCCCTTTGCACAACCTGAAATAATTCTTTATTTTTAATGATGCCCCGTGGTCTGTATTGTGAAAATGTTATATGTATCTGTGTTTACTTTCTTCAAACTGTTTGTGATTCTATACATTTCTGTCAGATTCCTTCCACTGTTCTCCCCTTTATTCAGGCAAGTGCAAGAGGGACAGAGTCTCTGTCTCCTAGTGCCCAGTCCAATCCATATGGGAAGTCACAGTGTCAGGGACTTCTGTTGTGAGAGGAGATAATCTGGAGTCTGATCAGGGAATCTTTGAGTAGCATTATTTTGATTCATAGTAGTTGGAATATTTCTTTTGTTTGGATTAATGGAATAAAAAAAAAAACAGAGAAAAAAAGAAAGTGAAAGGATATTTCTTTAAAATTTAGTAATGTGCAGAAGCTTTTGGAGTGGGGAAGTTACTCTCACAAAACTAAGGCAGATATTATAATTTTCAAGCTAACGCATGTTTACAACCCACAGATTTCATAATAGCATCCAGACAGCACAGGTTTATAGTGATCTTTCAGAAAGTGGTTCCAAATATTTAACTGTTATTTTAAAAAATAAATCAAATAGGGACTTTTTTGATTGTAACCACCTTTTGTCTGCAACTATGTAACATATTTAAGCAACAGAGAGATATCATCATTCATTCCAGTAGAATATGTCTCAGGTATAAGTCCATGTGCCCTAAGGAAGTTAGGGGGGATAAGTCTAACAGCCACTCTCAGGAACACACATGGGGATAAAAACAAAGCACTTAGTAAGTATGAAGGATGGGACAAATGAGTAAATTGGGTAGTTTTAAACAAAAAAGCAAGAGAAGATTGAGAAACAATTGGTGTCAGGTGACTTCCTGCATCTCAGCTAAAGGATTTTAAAGTATTTAAGGAGCTGACAAACATCTGAAATTGCAGACAAGAAAATTGTGGGGATGGTAAACAATGATTTTCTATGCTGCTTCTAATGCCAGTGAAATGTGTGAGGACAGCCTCATTCAAAAGTGAGACCGAAACTACCAAAGAAGATGAGATACTCGTCTGTGAGATTGGTTATGCAAAAAATATATAGTTCTTCATGAAATATTCCTGATTGGCTTTATAATGAAGATATTGATCACTAAATAATGGTCGACTTGTGGATTGGCCACAAGTTTAAAGCTCTGACGTCTAGATAAGATTACTCGTCTTTGCTGTCTTGGTAACTGTGAGGGATTTTTTTGCTTCCTAATTTTTTTAATTTTTTTTTTTTTTAAGGAAAATATGTTACTTGAGAATAATTTGTATTGCTACTCCTTAAGAGTAAAAACCTTTCCATAGAAAAAAAATTCAGGTTGGGTAATGAACTAACAACTCAGTCATGCTGTTGGTGACAGTAGCAAGAGGTTGTAGGTGGGATCAGTTCTCTGTTGTGGGAGCCACTGTACACAGACAGCAAGAGACAAAACAGTTCAAAATATTTACAGGCTGCGTGGTCACTATAGATCAAGGTACTGACATTGGGTGATGAGGTAGCTTTTTTTCAGGTTAAACAGCAATGACTTTATCATAATTAAAAATAGAAGCGTGAATGCTTATTGGTAGTGTGGAAGGAGCAATTGCTCCTCCAGTAAGCGGTGGGAGATTAGAGGTGGGAAGAGGCAGGGTGGCTGGTGAGGAGAAAATTGAGCTCATGGCTTCTGCTGGCAGTTTGTTTACTCTCAGCATGTCTTGCTTCCTCCAGAGGAGCTGAGTATCTGCTATGTAGGGAGAGTTTATTAGTTGTAGGCTGTGTAGTTGATTCTGTGCCAATTAGCTGCCATGATGTACTGGTTTGGGGG
>NW_008613111.1:0-13151 GCF_000691845.1 Merops nubicus | reverse complement strand
TCCTTTCCAACCATAGTGAGTCTATGAAAGATCATTGTGCTTTCTTTGGCTAGTGCAAATTCACTGGTAGGTTAAGCTTTTTATTTTTTACTGTTTTCAAGGTGCTGTCTTGTTTATGCTAAATATTACACATTTTCTTTTTAAGTGGAGTGTCTCTGTGGGTAGATATTAAGATCCTATTACTCTGCTTTTGTAATTTCATAATGCAAGTCTTGTAACCAACTCTTTTATGGGTTTCTCTTTATAGTCTCTGGCACAGAACTTGGTCTCTGGATTGCTCCGTAAAGACCAGACCTCTGAATGCTTTATATCATTCACAATAAATCAAACCATTCACTAGTATCTGGCACAGCATTTAGCTATTTTAAGTTTTTATTTTTCCTGCAAAGGAGCAAATCCTGCTTGTGTTTGTGGGAGGACTGAGACGACAAACATCACACTTTAGCTGTGAGGCTAAGGCCAAATGCAAGTAGGGGCATGGGGTCTGTGGCACAGGGAGGAGTTCAGCATCTGCTGCCCGTTCTTAAACTTTGGATTTATGTGGTAGGGCAGAGGAGGGGTGGGAGTGGGCCGGGCTGTTGCTGAAGTCCTCCTCTGCCCCAGGAGGGAGCGCAGCGGCTCTGCACGGAGTGCCCGAGGGCCCCTCGCTGCCTGCCGCCCTTGGCTGAGCACACAAGATGGGATTTGTCCTTGACAGGACATCTGTGGCTTAGCTCTCTTATTTGCAGGGCCTTGTTTCTTGGGGCTCTGGGATCAATGCTATTTTATGTATCCAACAGAGTTTTAAAGGTTATGTGGGGCATTGTGTGCAGGGCAAGAACAAGAGTCCCTTTCTCACACAAGCTGCTGGCATGTAGCAGACTTCTAGAGTTGCTGGCAACTTTTAATGAATGATAAAGTTTTACTTTTCCGTACTAGCTTTATTTTTATGACTGACATTTTAAAAATTCTGAACAAATATCTGTAAAGGGCACCAAATAAGCTGGAAATTATTAAAATGCAAAGATATGAACTACAGTGATGTAAATATTTAAAACACAAGTCTCATTTATCCTTTCCCTTCTTTGGTGGATTATGCTAGTCAGAGACAATCCTGAATGTGGTTCTGTTGCCCACCGCTGAAAGGGAACCCCATTTTTGCATGTGTTCTACTTCTTGTCTGGTTTTCTTATGTGTGCACAGAGGTGTGTAAGAAACTGCATTTGGATGCTTTCATATATCCAAAATGGAAGCTGCTCTGCTTTAGTCTTCCATTTGGGGGAATTAATTTCAAGTGGAAAGTATGTTAGGAGCTACTTTGGTTTACAGAAGCCCTCCATTGCTGAAGAGACTTGGAAAAATTTCAGGTCTACTTGTGCTTTTGCATTAAATGGATGATTTCTGGTGTTTCTATTCCTCTGCCTTTGCTCTGTGACTACTGTGTCCATTCCTGCATTTCCTTGTCATTTTGCCACTGTTTGCCCCAGGAAGAGTCCTCGAGCTGTTGCCTTCCTGCATAGGTAGCTTTAAGGCATGCTCTGCATTTTGTTCTGTGGTTGCAGGCATCTTCTCTGCTTGGCCCATGGATGAGAGGGGAAATGAGCTCTTCCCTACTTACCTTGTGCTATGCGGTTCAATTAGTTACATTTTATATAGCTTAATGTGGCATAACTCTCCCCTCAGCAGAGTCCTTTTCTCTCAGGGCAGCCTTTGGACCTGCCTCATCTTCCTGTGGAAGATTTCTGCATCATTTGTCCCTTGTGTGAATCCTTGTGGTGGTAGTGAGAAACCTTCTCCAGGTCTCACAGGTTAAAACAAAAGCCTGCAGCCCACCCAGATCAAACTCCTGTTCCAGTGCTGGGAAGAGCAGGGTGGGAGGTGTTGGCTGGGCTGTATGATGTTTTGGTGAGTGGCCTGTGCTGCCAGTTGCTGCCTCCCTGCTGGCTGCCACAGTGAAACCCTCGCACCTTTCAAGGCTTTGCATGGAAGATGGCACGTTCCGTTCTGGGACCCTTAATCTGTGTCTTAAAAATGCACATGAACTAATGGGCCAAGAAAGTGAAAACATGTGGAAACATTGCTGAGCTGTAAAAAACCAGGGCAGCTCAAGTTTTCTGGGGTGCACAAAGAACATTTAGTATTTAGAATTTAATTTGATTTGACGACTACTAAATTAGTGTTCAGTTGTTCAACTTGTTTCTTTGCTTTCCACATAGTGTCATTTAGGAACTGTGCTGCCTCATCACAAGGAAAGGAGCATCATGAGTAGGAGCTGACTCCTGCTTTTTCTTGAACACAAAATTCTGAAATATGTTAGTGCTTTTAATGCAAATTTTATTTTTCCCCATGCTTTTTCTTGATATACTAAAACCCGCAAATCTTGAGCACCGTTACTTTTTTTAAAATAATTTTTTTCCTGTCCATCCATTTGTTGCCTATATCAGGAAGTTTCATGATCCAAGAAACTATGAATTTATTAGGATTTCCACATCCTACCAGAAGACTGGTGTATCAGGTAGGAAAAATATAGTGTAAAAAAATAAAAAGGATAAATATTTGAGGGAGAAAAAGCTGCTAAATTCCATGTAATTTTAAGTATCTTAGAAGGGAATCGGATACGGAGTGAGAAAGTAATAGGAAGTATATCTAATAAATTGAAAAATGTGGCCATATTTTTTTCTGAATGAATAGTGTAATTTTAAAAATTACAGTGGAGATTCAGAATACAGAATTTAACTCAGTTTCACAATGAGACTTATAATTTGTAGTCTTGAAGCTCCAATACAAGGAGCCATGTCATATGAGAATTTCAGTTGTTCAGGAAATATTTTTATCCAGTGGAGAAATCTTGAAACTATGGATCATGTATTCAGCGAATGCCCCAAACCATTAGAACATGAAAAGGATCTAAGATGATATTTTAAGAAACAGTGGTCTCCTGTATCTAGCTCCTTTTTCTGGAAAGAGTTGATTTATGACATTTTAATACATGGGATTTATGATAATCAATGTTTAAAACATAAAAGGATGTATGAAAAGCATTAGCTAATAATGCAGGTCTTTGATTGTCACCTGTAGTTTTACTTTAAATGTTATGAGATTTGTCATTTAGCCAGTCTGGGATTAAATTCTATCTATGAACTAATTTAAAAACCAAACCAAACAAACACACCAACCCTACCAAACTCTAAAACCAAAACCAAAAAAAAACCACCCCCAAACCGCACAACAAAATTACACAACCCCAAAATGACCAACCAAAACCCAAAACAAACCCCCTAGAACTGTGGACTGAAGATAAGTTTGCAAGTGCAACGTTTTCTTGTCATACAGTGTTTGAGAAAGCTGAGTTTTCCTGAAGTTGAATCTTTATATGATACAGTATTCCTCTGGAAATGTATTAAGGATGTAAATGAAGTGTGTTGCTCAGAATTTTGCTTGAGGGGCTCAACAGAAGGGTAATATTTCAAGCCTAGCAGAGCTGGTGGTGGTGGTGGGCATGTGGGTGGTTTGGTTTTGATTTTTTTTTTCTTTTGTTATTCAGGACCCCTTATTTAAAATGCTGCTCTAATGAAGTCCCCAAATCAGTCCAATAAGTGTTGGTGGCTGAGCTTGTAATCCTGCACTCCAATATTTCATTGTTATGATTCTCTTTTTTTTTCTTTAATTTCAGAAGCAATGTCTCTACAAAGATAAGAGTCCATGTCAGAACATATACACATTTACAAACATATATATATATATATATATATATATGTGTGTATATAAAAAAGTTAAAAATTGAGCTGTATGGGTACACCTTTCCTTTTGTACTGTAATACAAATATACTGACACTATCTAGAAATTTATTTTGTGTTAACAGTATTATTAATTCAAAGGGTGTAGCTGTAAAATATAATGAACAAGTATTCTGAAGGTGCAGGAACTTTTTTGTATTTTTTGGAACAGTTAAGGATAGTAGGGCTCTAGAAAGAATGAAGCAACCCCTCCCTCCTTGATTCAATCTACATTAATTCCCTCATGGAGCTTCTCTCGAGAGCCTGCTACCTGCAACACCTTCCCAGCCCAAAATTAACTGTTTCTTCTGTGTTGTATGTAGTGAGGGATCTCAGTGAGGTCCTTTGGGAAGTAAATCAAGATGCCCAAAGTCAGTTTGTGGAAGGCTCCAGTTTCTGCCACTGGAGGTTGAAGGGTATCGTGTTAATCCCACTTCCTGGGAGAGAATAGGTGTTTCACTTAATGTAGTGCATAACTTCTCTGCATTAAAGTTGAAACTGAGTTCATGTTTGTTCCTTTGAATGTTTCATATTTAAGAATGAAGAGTAGTATCTGTAGTGGCACACTAAATAAACTGTTTTGTTTTTTTTTCTGTTCAGAAATACTTTTCCCCTGGAGTATTCAGCAGCAGTAGTGGTATAAGGCAGTTGCTCTTTTCAGAGAATGTGATTTCTTTCCTGGCTCTGCTTCTCTACTGAACTTTTATCTGACTAAAATGAATATTTTACAATTAAGAACACTTGGTCACATCTGGTACTTCTCGAAAATGGTTGCTTGTCCAAGAATAGCATGCAAACATAAAATCAAAATTGCAAGCAGATGTTTGCTAATGTGGCCATAGATAACCTTTCAGCTTCATAGTTAATTTTAATAAATAACCATCTGTAAAGAATGTAGATTAATAGAGAACAGAGATAATCTCTATCAGTGACTTTACTGTGTTGCTGATGTTGTACTTGTTACTATAAAATAGCATTATTTATTGTATAACATTGTCAGCTGCTGTTTTCAGAAAACTGACATTTTGTCAGTGCTTTTTTATAGCCTGGAAATGTTTGCTTTTTTTTAAAGAACACAAGGACCTGGGTCAACAACATTGCTAATTGTAGCTTAATTCTTCCACCCATCTATGCATTATTTGTCAGAATGCTGTGGTATGGAGGGAATTTCTGGCTGTTTCTCCTTGCTTGCCTTTGCATTTTCAGTGAGTTTGGCATGGCTCTTGCAGTGGGGCTGGTAAAAGTGGGATATTGACTCACTTGACTGCTGGCTTTGAAGAAGCTCATTTAAATAAATAAATCTGTTTATAAGGCAGATTCTTATATTATCCCCCCCTTTAAATTATATTTAGTTTTGCATAGTCCAGCTTACAGATGCAGCTGACAATAGTGTTCCTTCACTGAGAGATCTGCTGTCACTGCTGGAGCAGGAGACAAAGGCGGGTGCTATGCTGTGCACTGCTTAAGCCCTTCTGGAGAGGTTCTTGTCACAGTAAGACCTTAATTGGTGGCAGAATGTAGTCAGATGCCATCATAGGGAAGGCATGACATGAGGCAATGTCAGAAGTGTCCCTTAAGCAGTAAGAACCATAGTGTTTGGATGCTCTGTGCATGAGGTGACTGCTGTCTGCTTTCTGCGGAGGTACCCAGCACGTCATGGCTTTAATGCAGCTCTTTGGTGGTGTTTTGGGAGTTTAGGATGAGGGGAAATACTTGTGCATCTGAAAAAATAGTGTTGGCGGAGACAAGTTTGGAGTGGAATGTGAATTATCTATTCTTCTTGCCCAAAGGACGAACCTCATAAGGGAGAAGTGTGAAGTACACTACTGCAGTGCTGCCTCGGCTGTGCCACTGGCCAGTCCCCACAAACGCCATCCCCTGGCTTCAGGGGGCTCTACTTGCTGGTGAAGCTGCATGGCTTAGCAGGACCAGTCATGAACCTGGCAGGTGGAGAAGGGAGAGATGGGTTAAGTGTCAAAACGAGTTAATGAGAATAAATAACAAACCCTTAGAAGATATATGTTTCTCTGGGTTGTTTGTGGTTATGGTTTGGGTTTGGTTGTTGTGTGGTTTGTTGTTGTGGTTTTTTTTTTTTGTTTTTTTTTTTTTTTTTTTTGTGGGTGGTTTGGTTCTTTTTTAAAGTTTAGAAAATTTGAAACATCTCGCTTGATGAGAATATTGACATAGAAACAGAGATGCACATGAGGATAAAACCTGCACCTCAGCATCCAAATTTATAGATGATGTAAAAGAATTGTTTGGGAAAAGTAGCAGACCTGAGAGTCCATTAGAGCATTGCTTGCATTATAGTTGAAATACTTTCAAAGAGAAGCTAACAATTAAAAGAAGTTCAGAAGCAGAAGAGCCTTGCAGGCATTAGGGAAGGGGTAGGTAGATGCTTATGTGTTAACAAAATATCCCCAGCTAGAATATTATTTTACATCTCCTGTTCTCTAGTTAGCTCCCTTGGTAATTTACAAATGGAAAATAAAATTTACAATTATAGCTGATTATATATGAATTCTCAACAAAGCGTGTTTGTGTTCTGTATGCAATTGTTACAGATTTGCTGGGCACAACTTGATAGTTGAATTTGAGTTATCTTTTGTGTTCAAGCAATTTAGCCTTTTCTGTTTCATATGAAGAACGAACAGTGTTCTCCTGGAACTACAGCAATCTTTGGATAAAGGATATTTTATTTTTATTTTTAACCACTAATTATTTTCCAACTTTATAGTGAAAATTAACCTAATTTAATCAAGTGTAGTCTATACAAAAAATTTTGATTACACCAGTTGTTACTGTGTAGACTGCATTCAGGTTTAAATAAGCAGTTTTGCCATTCTCAGTTTGGAAGACATGAACCCAGCAACCCTCTCTGTTTCCTCTTCCTTCTCCAGGCTTGCATACCTCTATGTGTTCAAGTACGTCAGCCTGTTTAATCCTATGTGTGAATCTGTGGTTCTTGTTGCTGGATTGTCTGGGCTTGTTCTGAAAAATGCCATGTGTGCCTCTTGACGTGGGTGTTGGGGCCAATACCAAAGCATCTTTCCAGTGCCGTGCTCTCTTGCTAGGAGACTGAAGAAAGGAGAGGCAGAGGCACTGGGATTCTGCCTTTTGATTTCTCTTGGGGCAGTTTGAGACTATGCAGCCAATGGTTTTCAGATGTGACTAGTGATTCCCTACTGTTAAGCAGTGCTCTTAAAACTAGTTCTGAAGTTTTGAGAAAGCATAGGCTGCAATTATCAACCTACAAGATGCGAGTGTGGACTGCTAGCCTTAAGTTTGGCAATTGTCACCTAAACCCCTGTCAGATGCAAGTTAAAGGGCAAGTTGCTTAATTATATCTCAGCCTTCCAGGAGATTCACATTAATTGTATGTTGTACTTTTGATAATGGTCATTATTTTAAGGTATTATCACCTTGAACCTAAATTGCGTTAATTGAGTAGTGGATCTTTAAACTCATGCTATTATTCTGGAATTATTGAAAATTATGTTACTGTTCTTGTTAACTTATTTCTAAATATAATACTTTATTTGAAATGAATAAAAGTAGTTTGCAAATGGATGAAGCTTGAAAATGGGCATTGGTGAAATAAAGCTGAAAGATAGTATTACAAATGATGAGAACTCACAGTTTCTCCAGGCATATGTCAGCTCTGCCTTTGGTGAAACACTGAAGGGCAGCTGATACTTTAGGAGTCTGAGCATCTGTTTCCTAAAAACTGCTGCAGGCCATCACTACTTGGTTTAAAATGTTTGCTTTTGAACTCATGGCTATATTTTCTGGTGCGCATAGCTGTTAAATTGTTCATACTTCCAGCTATAATTGCATTTTAATGAACAATGTTTTGGTTAGTCAACCTTGATGATGTGTTGTGTGCAGGGTTTTCAGCTGAGGCAGAGCCACAGCTGCGGGAGGCTGTTAGTGCTGGTTTTGAAAGGGGCTTCAGCATACTGACTCTGAACTGCCTTTTTTCCTCTTGTAGGTTTCCCGAAGGTGCAGCTCGCCGGCGGCCGCCGTGCTGCGATGCCCCGGCATGCCTCATGGCAGAGCCACCCGGCCGCCCTGCTGGAGCGTGGCGCTCCCCTATAGGGAGCTGGGTAAGTGTGAAAGCTCATCCCCCGTGTGGGAAATGCTGCCTGAACGCATCCCTCCTCTCTTCAGACACAGTGGCAGCTGTGGCAAACCCGGTGGCATGGGCTGCTTTCATCAGCCTCTTCTTGTGTGTCTTATGCTCTCCTGGTTTAGCATACGTTGGAAGAAGGTCTGCTGCGTAGTCATGGGTGCATGTACGGGCTTTTTATTTCTAATGTGATTGGGAGATGGTTTCCTCCGGAGACATGGTTACGTGGTGGGTAGATGAGGATATAGAGACAGAGTTAATTGGAGCTGGAGATGTTCACTAAGATGTGTGTTGTCCTGTCATCGTCCCTTTTTCCGTTTATACAAAAGGTAAGGGTGGGGAAGGTATGTTAGAAGAGATGCATCTGAAACATTCTCTTGCTCCCCTTTTCTAAAGACAACAAGTTTCTGGAAAACTGTTGTCTTTTCTGCCATGAACGGTATTGATTTCCATCACGCATTGTAAGCCACATCACATCTTCTATCTATTGCCAAAATCTGTTCGGTGGTGCTACCAGTTATGGAATAGTTACTGTCTGTGTGGTACTCCATTGCAAAACTAGTGAGTGCTGAGTAGCTGGGACCTCATGTTTGATGCTCTACGAAAGGCATTTGGCTGTTTTCAGTGCTTCAGTTGGATCTGGGCCATGCCTTATGATTTTATCAGTGTATAGATCAGTATGTCTGCTAGGAAGTCTTGCTGAGACACAGCAAACACTGTTTATGACTGTTATCTTTGGGAATAAATCTAGATATTTGTGTATCAGTGGGTTTATGGGTGATTATCAGCTGTTAGAATTGTGGACTTCTGGACCTGGATCCTTCTCCTAACAGCCCTGAGAAGAAGTTCCATGGGTCTAAGGGGAATCTCTAGGAATTAATCCAGCTGGGTTGTATGCCCAAGAGGGAGGACAACTAAAATACTGATTGGAATCTGATAGTTTGCTTTAATTTTGTATATGGGCAAGAAGGAGATGTGTCTGAAACAAAGAAATACTGTCTGTTGTTTTTGTCAAACAAAACCAGGTCTACTTGAATCCTCTTGGACAATCTAGAGCCTGAACACATCAGGCAAACCTAAGAAGAAATTATCCCGTTTTACGTAAATAATGCAGGCTGATGTTGGAATGGTTCCTCAAACCTTTAGTTTAAGAAACTTGTAGGATACTGATGGACTGTTGCCCTTTGCATTCAGTTCAGACACTGACAGGAATGCATTCTGATTCTCTGAATTCCCTGAGGTCAAATACTTGCTTTTTTTGTCTACTACTGTAGTTGCTTTAGCAAATACCAGCTCATTCACGCAGTGATTGACATCCATTGTCAGTATCTGGATTAATGGGGGAAGATGCTGCTGATTTTGAAAAATAGCCTGATTCTCAGGAAGTGATCTTTCAAATTTGTGCTGTTAACCATTTATTTCCTGTTTTGTCCCATCATCTTATACAGGAGAAGATGCTTGAGAGGGAGAGACTTTTCTGTCTAGAGGCCCATGAATTTGGAGGGCAGTCTGTTGAGCTTTTTGTCCTGCCTCCTGCAGGAATGGAGGCTACCTGGGCAGGGGTCTGTCTGCATGATCAGGGTTAATGAGTTATTTTGTTGAAATGGAACACTTCGGTAGATCTTGATAGCACTGACTGTGGCCTGTTGTTCTGGTGCCTGAGGGGTGGTGCGTTGGGGCAGCTCCTTTAGGAGAACTTGCAGCAGTGGTGGGTGATTGCTGTTGCTGTGAAGCAATGTGAATTTTCACCCATGTTGATGTGAAGCTGCTTGTGCAATCATTGTCAGCAGAGCACCATCAGTATGCTGGTAAAAGTCCCTTTAACTTCTGATCGTGTCTTCTTCAGTGAATAAACGTGTTGAGGACCATGGATGTCATCAAGTTTCTTGAGACCAAACCACCACTGTTAGCTGAAATGTTTGAAGCTGCTTTTGTTCATCATGCTTTGCATTCGTTATTGGCTGCCTATAGACAGACTGAGTTTAAATTCACTGTACTGCTTTGTTTGTAATTCTGAGGGCCAGGCTCCTGAGTCTGTGCAAGACACCTTTGAATCTGAACTACTACTTTTTTTTTTTCTTTAATATAGATTTAATACTTGTAAGTGAGATCCCCTTCGAGATTTTGCTATTACCTCAAGCAGGGAGATGGCAAAGCTTTGAAGTGGGATCCAGGAAGGTGGTGTCTCAGTTTTGCCCTGTAAACCTGGTTAGTGCCACTCCAACCTCTAATATCTGCTTTAAGCACATCTTTTGCAGATATTTTTTAAAACACTTTTCACACTTGATTGATCGCTTCATTTATTGTAGTTAGAATAGTGTGAGTTTAATTTAATAGAAATTTGCCTTACGGATGTTTTTAATGGTGTTTTTTTGTGTGAGCACTTTCCAGCAGTAGATTTCTTGAGGCTCATTTGGTTCACATCCAGCCATGACCGGCATTCACTGAAGGCTGACTCTTGTTCATGCCAATAACTGGGTTTAACCGGTTTGGTTATACCAAATATAACGGGTCCATTTTAGGCAACCTAATCTTAAAATGGAAATGGTGATATGGTGGGGTCGAGCTGCAGCATATAGCTCTTTCCCAGCCTCTGCCAAAGCTGTGTGGATTCCCAGTGCTGAGCTGGAGTCTTACTCCAGACCAGTACAGTGATTTTTAGGAGCTGAAAAGAAGCCACTGCAGTAGCGGAATAGCTGGGGGTGAAGGCTGTTGAGCAGCTCCATCTTCATCAGGCTGGCACTACTATACCTCTCCTTCCCACATGTAGGTCCCAGGCTTGTACTTGGTAAATCCTGTAAAAATGAGGAGACTAAAGGGGATCTTGTGATTGTTTATTCTTATTTATTGCTGCTACCCTTGCTGCTATGAATATTCACTACATGTATTTGGCTGGTCGCATTAAATGCTCATCACTTACCAAACCTGCCTGTTCAGAAGGTGGTTTTGTTTTCACTGCTGTTTTTCAGATCTTTTTTCTTGGGGGCAGCAAGAAGTGTGTGTGTGTGTGTGCATGTGGTCGTGGGTCATGCGGTATTTGTCACTTCAGGTATTCCTTCTGAGTCCTTATCTCTGCATACGTGTTCAGGCTGGGGATTTGTATTGCAAGTGCCCAACTTGGAAATGGGCTTTCCTTGATTGTGTGCATAAAGCATTTTTACCCTGCCTTTCCTCTGCCTGTATGCATAAGCCAAGGAGATGTACTTGCTCTATGATTTTCACTTTCTCAGTCCTTTGAATGAGGCATAATTCTTTCACCTTCCAGATTTTGCCTTTGCCAGTATCTTACTCTCAGGACTGTTTTCTCACTTCGTTCTTTCATGTGTGTCTGAGGGTATGTGGTATCTGCATTTCTTTTCTGCTTTCACCTTTCTTAGTGTGTTGATCAACAGGGAACATCCTGGTTGTATGGCACTTCTCTAGCAGCCTTTCCCTGTGTTTCATTAATTGCCTTCTTTTCTTTCTGGGGTGCCTGCACACTTTGCCCATCCTGTGATGGGACTCCCGTATCACAGATATTCTTGTGAAGTGATTGTATTGTATGGGAAGAAACTGCACACTAAGAAAATGCTTAATTTGCTGATCTTTTAAGCTCTACCCCCCATTTATTTTTTTTAATCAATAAAAAAGCATATGTATGTGTGAATGTATTTACTTGGTCAGTTTGGATTCATTCTCAGACACGGCAAAGCAAAAGACTTGGCACATTTTTAAACAAAATCTGCAAAATTATTCTTCTAAAGACAGCAAGGTTCTGAGCGAGGAAGACGGTCTGTAAAAACCGAGTACTGCAAGACCCTTTTCACCTTCTTCTGTGCTCGAAGATGTAGTTCTTAGGAGCCTCTGGATCCTGACATGCTGGATGCAGCTGTAAAAAAGGGGCTTCATGTTCCTCCTTATCTTCTTCACACTGGGTCAGATTCATTTACCACTGACCTGTTTTGAACACTGGTTGAGGAAGTCCCTTGGGATACAGTCCTAGAGGGCAAAGGGGTCCAGGAAGGCTGGACTTCTTTCAAGAAGATACTCTTAGGGGCACAGGAGCAGGCTGTCCCCATGTGTTGTAGTACAGGCTGGCGGGGAAAATGACCGGTGTGGCCGAACAGGGAGCTTTTACTAGAACTTAGGAGAAGAGAGTCTACAACCTTTGGAAGAAGGGGCAGGCTACTCAGGAAGAGTATAGGGATTTAGTTAGATCATGTGGAAAGAAAACATTAGGGCAGCAAAAGCTCAGCTGGAATTCAGCCTGGCCACCACTGCAAAGGATAATAAGAAGTGTTTTTACAAATATATTAACAACAAAAAAAGGACCAGGGAGAATGTCCATCCTTTACTGGATGTGAAGGGGAACATTGTTACCAAGGCTGTGGAAAAGGCTGAGGTACTGAATGCCTTCTTTGCCTCAGTCTTCAGTAGTTGGTCCAGTTACCCTCAAGATATTCAGTCCCTGAGCTGGAAGAAAAGGGTGGTGAACAGAATGGTCATCATAATCCAGGAAATAGCAGTGAAGGACCTGCTATGCCATTTGGACACTCACAAGTCTATGGGGCCAGATGAGAACCACTCCAGAGTATTAAACAAAGCCTCTCTCCATCATTTACCAGCAGTCCTGGTTAACAGGGGAGGTCCCAGATGACTGGAGACTTTTCAATGTGACTCTCATCTACAAGAAGGGCAAGAAGGAGGATCCAGGGAACTACAAGCCTGCCAGCTTGAGCTCGGTGCCGGGGAAGATTATGGAATGGTTCCTCTTGGGGGAGGTCATGCAGCAAGTGCAGGATAACAAGGGGATCGGGTCCAGCCAACACATGGTTCATGAAGGGCCAGTCCTGTTTGACCAACCTGATCTCCTTCTATGCTCAGATGACCCGTCTAGTAGATGAGGCAAAAGCGGTGAGTGTTGTCTACCTAGGGTACAATAAGGCCTTTGACATCATTTCCCACAGCATTCTGATGGAGAAGCTGGTGGCTCATGGCCTAGACAAGTGAACTCTTTGCTGAGTTAAAAACTGGCTGGATGGCTGAGCCCGGAGAGTTGTGGTCAATGGAGTTAAATCCAGTTGGCATCCAGTCACGAATGGTGTCCCTCAGGGCTTGGTTTTGGGAACGATCTTGTTTAATGTCTTTATCAGGAATGACCTGGATGAGGGGATTGAATGCACACACAGTAAATTTGCAGATGACATGAAATTAAGTGGCAGTGTTGATCTGCTGGAGGGCAGAGAGGCTCTGCAGGGGCATCTAGACAGGCTGGAGCAATGGGCTG
>NW_008613110.1:0-9100 GCF_000691845.1 Merops nubicus | reverse complement strand
GCTGGGCGCGCAGCCCGTCCCCTCGCTGCCTCCGGGGGCGATTCGAGCGTTGGAGCCCTAAAACCGTCTCCGGGCACGGAGGCGGCGCGGTGCTGCCACCCCAAAGGGCCTCCGCAGGCCTCTGCTGGGGTTGAGATGGGGCACTAGTGTTGTGCCAAAATAAAGGTTTTAAACCCGATGTGAAAAAGCCGAACCACACACTGAGTGTGCTCTGCCCTGGTGAGACCTCCCCTGCCGTGTTGCGTCCAACTCTGGAGCCCCCGACACAAGGACTGGACCTGTTGGAGCAGGTCTGTGAAGAGGAAAAAGTTCTTTAACATGAGGGTGATTGATCTCTGGAACAGGTTACCCAGAGAGGTGGTGGAGGAGGCCCCATCCCCGAAGATGTCCAAGGTGGCTTAGTTAGAGATGTCCCTGTTTAGTGTAAGGGGGTTGGACAAGATGGTCTTCAGAGGTCCCTTCCAACCCAACACATTCAATGAGTCAAGATATTTATCTTTATTTCTATTCTGCATTTAACAACAGCCAGCACACCCACCATTGCTCGGCACACAATGTAAGGGCAGGAGACACTTGGCTGGTTATATTTCCCTATCCATTCTCCAACGTACATACATATGCTATCTAATAACTAAAACATTTTGGGGAGGTTCCTTAATGAGCACGCTCAGTTTTACCTTGGAAGTGTGCACTTTAGCATTATAATTACCCAGTAACTTGAGGACACACTGTTGGCTCTTCTTTGGTCCAGAAGTTATGTATTTTGTTATCATATGTCTAAGTCAGCAACAACAAAAGAACATATAGGACAAAACTGTTGTTTCACATCCTATTCAAGGTTAGGTACTTTCTGTGATGCCTCAACCACGTTTCAACTGAAAATTCTTGATAAATATTTAGCTTTCTTCTTTCAACATCACCAGGAGGTCAGAGTGGGGCTCGAATCTTGGTCCTGCTGCCAGAGAAGCCTCGGCCATCCCAGTGCTCATCCTCCCAGCCCACCCTCCACAGGCACAAGGAGCTGCCAACGTGGAAGATTGCACTGGGGAAGGGTCCCAAGCTCTGCAACCCCCCCCCACCCAATTGCTCATCCTTGTCACAAGAGCATCATTTTATATCAGCCTGACCATGATGCATAACAAATAACTGTGCCTGGTATGTTTAAAAACTGGATAACCCACCAGCTTTGCCCATCATTTAAGGCTTAAAAAAACATTTTGTTTGGGAAGAAGGAGAATGTATCATTCCTTCAGTGACAGGGTTTTTTTGCCTTGTTAGGTATAATTAGACACACAGGCATGAAACAGGACTTCTGTTGCTTAGGTGATCAGATTTTCCTATTGCTCAGTCCCCACTTGAAATTTTAATCTTTTTTTTTTTTTTTGTGGCATTAAAATTATTTCAATAGCAAATAAAAATGACATGGTATGCAAAGAACGGCTGTTCTAAGTGAATAATAAATCAATGGGGGCAAAAACTCACAGGCAAAGAGGCGTTATTTTAATGTAAATGATCCAAATAATAAAAAGCAGGAAGGGAAAGATGTAATTTTCTGGAAAGGAAAACTTTCTGTGCCTGCAATACCCACTTGACTCATATAATTCTTTGGGGCTTGGTGCGATACTTATACCCAAAACAGAGTAATCTAATATTAAGTAAACATTTGAGATGAGTTAAAGCCAAAACCTCACAGGTGAAGCCTTGGGAAGTTTGGTGGTGTGGATCCTGGGTAGGGGTGCCTGGATACAAATCCTAATTTCCAGCAAGGTTCAGCCCAGCCTCTTGAAATGGAAAGTCTCCCCCTCCAGTCTGGTTTTAGATGCTGTTGATGTTTTCCAGGAATGATGGTTTCTGTGAGAGCTCCATTCAGAGTGAGAGATCTTGCTGGAAGGTCTTTTCATTATCAGGACTACAGGAATCTCCAGAAATATTTCTTCTGCCTATTGTCACCTCTGTGCCAATATCCTGGTTGTGTCAGACCTGCCTTTATGTGTACTTTCCTCATTTTGAGCCAAAATTATCTACCAACAAGATCTTGCTGATCACAAATACAAGTCTGCCTGCTTCTCCAGTTACATCCAGCCCTAAATCCAGTCTGGATCTCAGACCTGTTTCCTCTTCCACTCTATTTGATCTGTGCTGCTGCCTTGTCTTAAGCTGGTACCCAAAGAGAGGGTTATGATGTCCTGTGATGACTGCACAGTAGGAGTAGATGAGTTCCTGAACAGCTAAATCCCTGTTTTCATACACATCTTTCCAGGCACAGAAAAAAAAAAATGAAGGAAGAAAGAAAACCAAATAAATTACAGAGTATAAAAATTGTTCCCCCTTGGAACAGTTTTCAAAGTTTTGCAGGAATAGTGTTTTTTTTTTTTATATATTACTATGTTTAAGTCTGTGTGAAACACTGAGCTTCAGCACGCTCATCTGTCACATTATGCTTTGCCTTAAAAACTATCATCAAGAGGGAATAACCATGTCAGCTCAGCTAGCAATTTTTATGTCATTAAGTTCTGATGGCTAAAAAAAGTAGCATGTGGAACAGAATGTGAAAAAACATATGGCCACTTCTGAAGCTACAATAGCATACGAAGATAATTTAATTTGCCTGAATAATGTTAATTCAACAGGAAGAATATAGGCATAAACAGGCTGCTATTTTGTTTCAATCACAAATAATTCTATTTCCCTGTGTCTAAATTGCCCTGTCTCTTTCAGTGCCTCCAGGAAACATATAGGAACCCCATACAGCCTCCACCTGGATTTGGACCAGAGTGAAGCTTTTTCTCTCTTTCAATTTTTGAGGTTTTTTTTCCCCTCACACTGAATTTTCAGATTCTGAAAAATTTATCCTCCTCTTGTTCAAGTTGAAAACTTACTTTTGGGTTTAAGCAGTTGTCAGCCACATAAAACATGCACGATTTAGTTCCTCTGTTTTTCTTCCTTTCAGCCTCAGAAAATTTGGCTGCCTATTATATCAGCTAAAGGTGCTCAGCCCTCTGCTAGATCAGGTCGTGTCCCCCTGGAGAGAGGATCATTTATTTTCATAAGATTTCAGAAGACATTGCCACTGCTGAGAAATCTGCCCAGCATTTGGCGTTCTCTGGAGAAGCGTTGGATTTCTGGGATGAGCAATATGGCTGCAACTATTTCTGTCCTTATTTTAGAACACCATGTGTTAGTGCCCTTAACAAAGTACAAACTTCATCCCGAATCCTGCATCGTTTTTGATGTGCCACGTGAATATTTGTAAAAGAATAGCTTCTGCATCCCATTGTATTAAACCCAGCCACTGAACCTTTGCTGGGGGCTTTTGGTACAGCTTTGATGTAGAATCTAACAAAATTTTCTCTCCTTGAGACCCTTGGGGAGCATTGCCAGCTTTATTCTGGAGAAATTAAGCAAGAGAAGTGCTGCAGTTTGCTGGAGACCATGGGCAGGGATCCCTGCTGAAGCTGATGGATGTGCTCAGCAGTCACTGCTGGCTGGTGCTGAGTGTGTGTCACTAGCCATAGATGTATTCAATTTTTGACAAACTGGGTAATTAGCTCATTTTCATTGCATACGTGGTTTTTACATGCAGAAGGACATACATAGTTGTGCACCAAATTATTCTCAGGTCTCTAAATCCTCCTGCAAGATAAGTAATCTCAGTGCCTTGGCATATTTCAGTAATTCCAAATAGAATATCCATTCTGACTGCTGAGGACCTCCTGAAAAGAGGAGTCCTGATCTGATCTGTAAGCTTCAGCTGTACTTTCAAAATCCTTACTTTCTGTGTGAAATCTGTGGCAAGTTTTACTGTAACAGAGCTGCGAAGGGATTTGTCCAAAAGTTAGAGCTTAATCATTTTGCACATCTTTTAATAAATCCAGTTTGTTATAGACCTGTTTTTCTCCCCATTAAACTTGTCAAGGAGGAAGGACCAAAAAGATGAACCTATTTGTTTTAAGAGTCTTATCACACAACCCTTTGGAGCAGCACTGCCTCTTCCAGTGGTTGGCAGGGAGACACTTCCCAGTTTTCTCCCAATTACTTAAGGTTTTAGCAAAATGTTGTGTTTGATTATTTTAACCAAAAGAACAGGGAGGTCACACTCAGAGCTGGCCTGTGTGGCTTCTTATGGGGGCAAAAAAGGTGGAATTTAATTAAAAAGAAAGAGAGGAGGGGGGTGTGAAGCAGCAAGGAAGTGGGAAGCAGCTGTCAGACAGAGGATCCGTTCTGTTTGCTGAGACATATGTTCTTGAGCTGAACTTTTCCCTTGTGATCAGTTGTGCTCATTCTCCCTGCAGAGAGGCATTGTACTAGAAGGGCATCAGATGGCAAGCCTTAGAAGAATAGATTGAAAACTGCAAATAATCATCTCTAAGCACGCACAGAGGTGTTTGTTACTGCTGCTGTTAAGCTTCAAAATCTCCCAGTGCAGAGTGGGGACTGGGGAGGGAAAATCCATCTTATGGATTTTTTAGTTTAATAAACCCATCGTGTCCCAGGCTTACAGGGAAGTGTGAGGAGCAACCAGTGGATTTAGAATGAACCAGTTCAAGGGGAGCACAAGAATCAGTTCAGGAATCCCTGCCTGTCCCAAGCCAACATCAGAAGACTGTAGCATGTTTTACGAAGGTGATTTTTACTGATAGTGCCCAAAGTGCCTGCCAAAATTAACTCACACTGGCCCAGCTGATTGGTATATATCTAGAAGGGATTCCCATCCTTGACAGTTCCAGTGTTGTCATCAGGATTGTTAAGATAATTTTCTTTGCTGTGGCATTTTTAGAATTTTTTTTTAGAAATTGAGTTTTCGAAACAAAAATGCTACTTTCTAAAATAAAGAAGGGCCAGCATAGGCAGAAAGGATCTTCAGAAGGGAAGGAGGCAAGCACTAAACCTGTCTAAATGACATTAAAATGACAGCCACACTCCACCTTGTGCTGTGGCAGAGGGTGGCAGCAGATTTTCATAAAGCACATGGACTTCCCTGAGCACGCACAAACTTTGGGAGATTTATGCAAGTCAGAGAGATTCTTTTGGGGCCCTTCTTTTGCCTTACAACTTTGACTACCTGGGGGTATTCACAAAGGACCCTTGAGCATCATCATCTTTTAGGCTACAGCGTCTTGGTGATGTGTAAGATTCCTTCCCAGGATGGACCCTCTGCCTTGGCAAATGATGATGTGCTAAGAACAAAATGCACCTCCGAGCCAGCCAGGCAATGCTGCTGTCACAGAAAAGCTGTGAAAACAAGTTGGGATGAAATTTGGCTTGCAATGGTGCTAAGTCAAAGGCATCATCCAGACCTAGGCCAAGTAATGTCAAAGAGCATCTGAACTTGTCTGATTTGTAGAGATCTGTCTCTAGATTCAGCCTGTTTCTGAAATAAGAGTCCACAAAGGGTTGGTAACTGGCCTGGCCTGTCTCCTGCTTTGTGTTACAAACAATTCTGGTTTGATTCCAAATTTCAAGCCTGCATTTGATTCACAGAAGCAAACCTGAGCTGTATAATTCTGGGTTCATCATCATGTGCAAAGGGTGTAATTGCTCACTGCAAAGAATACTTGATAAGCCAACATATCTGATGATGGAGCTTTATCTGCTGAGCCAAACTCCTCACTGGGTGACGAGTGAAGTCCATCACATGGAGAAGAAATTGGAGTCTCAGAAATCATCAGGATATTTGTAGTGGTTCTACTAGTAGGAGATGCTCTTAACATGGGTCAGAGTTTGCCCTCAGCCAGGCAGATGCCACTGTCCTGGCTCAGGAGAAACTTTGGCTGGTGTTGCCTAAGGCCTCTGACTTTTGTCTTTCACCATTTTTTTTCTTATGACTACCTTTAATAATCCTAAACCAGACTGAGTAAAAAAAAACCCCAACAAACTAAACTCAAACCAAACCAACATTAGTTTCTTTTTGCTTAAATGCAGATCAAAGCAGGGAAATCCATTTGTTTCAGTGAAGGGGCAATTTCATACAGACTGTATTTTTGTTTCTATTTATTTGGCATTTAGGAGACACCTGTAAGAGGAGACAGGAGGCAGTTGGTTTCTATATTTCAGGCCTACAACTCCTTTTTTTTTTTTGCTATAATTTACAGCACATATTTCAAAGCCAGTTATTCCTTCTTAAACAGCACAAAAATGCCAGAGGAACCACATCAGCAATTTAAAGTATTTGGATTAGACCTGAAGCATGGAAGTGTTTCCATCTTCATAGTCCATGAAATGTCAGCTTTCACCATGTGCATGCCTGGGGCATCTCAGGAGGAAGAAAAAATCAAATAAATAAACAGGTTTAAAGACAGGCTGCAGACAGCACTGTCATGATTGACATTGCTATATAAATATATATATATAAAATCTGTTCCTGTAAAAAGGAACAGATACAGCTAACAATATTACCAAGGTAATACATGCAGTTCTTTTTGTTATGGGCTGACACTCTGAGCCACATTTTATTTTCTGATTCAGCAGGCAGAACTTCATTTCAGTGCATTGCTGCTTGTATACCATAACTCAGTGATTTTATAGACTCCACAGAGATGACACAAGCTGATGTAAAAGTCACTGATGCCAATGAGCTATTGCTTCAGAAGCTGGGCACGTGAGTGTTGCTTTCATGAGAGACAATTGCATAAACCTGCCCACTGGATCAGCAGCTCTCTACTGCACTCCAAAATTCTAATTACTAAAAATTCTAATACTCCAAAATTCTAATTAGGAGCAACTCTAGTGTTGGAGGCACTTACAGTGGAATGATACAGGCTGACGTGGCCAATGTGCTCCACCACTTTGCCAAGATCACTGTCTATCTTTAATTTTCTGGTCCTGCTTTATCCCTTATTTATTTTGCTCAGTTGCCTCTACCCCAAAGCTGCTATTTCAAGCTAGCAGAAGTGAGTGTTCACTCCAAACTCCAGCTCAGATTCCTGTCAGAACACGTTCTTTGCTGGGTCAGGTCTGCAAACTATTTTACATATAAATCATAATTCCCACCTGAATACATATGTTAGTGTATTCTTCAGCCAGCTGTGATATACAGACCTCTTATTTAGAATAACCTCATTTTTTTCTGGGTTGGAAGTAACTGAAAACTTGCACATTTAAGTAGATTTTTGGAATAATCTTCCTCCCTTTGCATATTGGATAGCAGCCCTAACACTTCCCATTTCTTCCCCTGCAGCAGTGGCTTAGAGTAAGGATCTCATTTTCCCCCAAATCCTATGGTAGGGTGACCTGAATTGAATGAAAATCACATAAAATTGAAAAAGAGCAGATGCCATTGTGAGTGATGGCAGGACAGTGCTATTACTACCATCTACTTTGCATAACCATGTTAGTGACAAAACCCCTGAGCATATTTCACAGCCTTTCCCTGCGAGCAGTGACTGTAAGCTTTTTGGGAAGAGACAGAGCTTCTCCTCCTGTTCAGGATTTCTCAATTGCCTCAGCCATTCACCATGGTTTTATGCTCCTTGGCACAATATCAGAGGTAAAGTATCACATTTAAGCAATTTTCTAAGTGGAAAGAAGGAAATGAAGGTCCCAATTTCTTTCATAATAGACAATTTCATCATTTAACTATGTATGAAATTTGTGAAGAAAAAATCTATTTGGTTTTATCATGCATGTCATACTTTTAGAACCTCACTGACTATTTCTTTCTAGACTGGAACAGGAAGGTGAGGCTGAGAGACTGGTGCTCAGGTGCACACAGTGCTTTGGCTGGTGATGGATCCCACCTACACATCCTGGAGCTACGGAGTCATCCTCCAGTCCACGTAAGAGTTGCCAAGGATCTCTTGCTCTTATCCTAGTCTTAAAACCATCTCTGCTGATGATCTGAATTTTTCACACTTTTCTTCCATTCCCATTAGAAAAGGACATCCATTATCCAAAGGAAATGCTGATACAGAATCTACCAATATCTGGGAGTGTCTTTCTCCGGGCTTCAGAAGGCTTTAGATCAGCCCTTAGGAAGTCATTTGGAATGGGGGGTGGAGCAGTAGCACTTGCTACAGATTGTCCTCTTGGAATTAGAGAAGTCATTTAAGAATATCCCAGGGAATGTCAGGGCTCTGTGATTCCCCAGCCACTTTATACCTCTCTGTGAATCTTAGGCCCTGGAGGCCCTTCAGCACACTACAGGTGCTTCTGCATGGTCAAAAGAATTAGGGAAGATAAAAATCCTCCTGTTTTCTCATCTTCCTTCACTGACTAGTTTTCAAGGTGTCTCCACCTGGCTGGATGGGACAGAGGCAAAGCTGACCCTCTATTCACACAAAATAATGTCATCCTCATTGAGGGATGATATATTAACAAACATGCCTCAAATTAGGTATCTGTGGACTTTGTATTTTAGGGACTAAATATATGTGAAGGAAAAATTGATGTCTTTAATTTATATTTGCCAAACTTACTGTACCTCAGAGCTAATCCCAAGTGTTTTAGAGCATAGATCTTTTCACAACTCTCTTTGCTGTGAAAAAAGCTAAAAAAAAATAATCAGAATATTGTTGTTGCAGGTGCTTCACAGGCACAAAGTTAGGCCCTAGGTTCACTAGCAGTCCTGAGATAGGAATTATTCCATCACATTATCTTTCTGACTTTCAAAAGTTTTTTTCTTCACCGTTAGAAGCAAGTGAAAGATCATTTGGAATCCATACACATCTTGCCATGCAATAGAGAGCAATGTTCTTTAAGAAAATAATAGAAGTTTAAACAAAAATCTGTTTTGCCTTAACAGTAGGAAATTTGGGGCTCAGGTGAACTATAATGGGTCCTATTAAGATTGCATACCAGAATTCTGAACCCCTCAAGTGATCATAATAAATATTTACAAGATGAAAAGAATGGCTTTATTCCCAGTGTTTTATTTCCCCTCCCTGGAAGCTATTACCTGAAATGCTCCCTACTTTTGGTGATGCTAAACATAATCACCACACTTTTTCATTTGAATGACTAATTCTCCACTAGAAAATATTTGCAATTGTGGTGAATTTAGAAGAGAACTTGCGTCAATGGATAGAATCATAGAATCATAGAATCCTTTAGGTTGGAGGGACCTTCAAGATCATCTAAGTCCAACCATTGAGCCCTTAGGGCT
>NW_008613109.1:0-4198 GCF_000691845.1 Merops nubicus | reverse complement strand
GGGGGTTGGAAGGGACCTCTGAAGATCGTTTTGTTCAACCCCTCTCCTAAAGGAGGGTCACCTACAGCAGGTTGCCCAGGTTCATGCCCAGGTGGGTTTGGCATTGCTGCAGAGAAGGAGACCCCACAAACCTTCCTGGGCAGCCTGGTCTCTGGTACCCTCCCAGGAAAAGAAGTTTTTCCTCAGGATGCTCTGGAAGAGAGCACCCGTTTGGACTTTGCAGCTTGCTTACCTCCAAGCAGCTGAACGTACAGATTCCACCTTTGTTTTAAAGGAGGTGAGCCAGGACAGGGAAGGTTTGGAAGGAAGCAATGCTAAGGTCTGTGGCTGTGCTCTTGTGCTGATGTCCCTGCACCAGTTTCCTGGAGATTTAAGGCCCTCAGCTGGTGATTCTCAGCACAGCACTGCTGCAGACCCTGGCACACCCAGGTTCCCACCAGCAGGGTGGTTGCCTGCCCTCTCTCTCCTTGCTCTGCTGCCATCCCTTGCACCCAACCACACCACCCACGAGGGCCACAAATCCTCCCCAGAGCACCCACCAACTCCTCCTGTGTTCCTGGAGTCCCACCAGCTCAACCCTCACCCGCTGCCCAACCGAAGGCGACACGTTTTTAGCTCTGCTATTTTTATTTATTCATTTTTTAATCTCTCCCCTTATAAATCAACTTCTCCAGCCCCTGAACCTCTGCCCGGGCTGTTGCCTTTCCATTGGGCACTTGCCAAAAATCTTGCAAGCTGCCCTTTGGCAGCCAGCCTGGCCAGGGCCACGCTGCCCATGAGAAAAGTGACACTGCAGCTTCTCCTCCAAACAGAGCTCCTCGTTTTATTGCTGCTCCCCCACTCCCACCACTGATCCTACCCAAAGCAAAGCCCCTTGCCCTGAAGCCACCAGGCTCATGGGGGTTAGGAAATATCTCCCCATGCTTCACAGGGGAAATCCTCCTTGCTGTGGCCACTCAGGACTGAGAGGGGCCTGCAGGGAAGATGGGGACAATCTTTTTAGGAGGGTGTGTTGGAACAGGACCACGTGGGATGTTTTTGAACTAAAAGAGGGGAGATTCAGATATGAGGAAGAAATTCTTCAGGCTGAGGGTGGTGAGCCCCTGGCCCAGGCTGCCCAGAGAGGTGGTCACTGCCCCATCCATGGAACCATCCCAGGTCATGTTGGATGGATCTCTGAGCACCCTGCTCGTGGGGTGTCCCTGCTCCCTGCAGGGGGGTTGGACTAGATGCCTTTTAAATGCCCCTTCCAAACCATTCTATGATATTCAGCCCTGTTGGCCCTTCATGCAGAACCTGATTTCTTCATGTTGTTCCTACATGGGGCCCAAACCATTCTATGATATTCAGCCCTGTTGGCCCTTCATGCAGAACCTGATTTCTTCATGTTGTTCCTACATGGGGCCACGGCCCTTCATGCAGAACCTGATTTCTTCTTGTTATTCCCACACAGGGACACCCAAAGGCCCTGAGGGAGGTGGAAGCTCATCTGCCAGCACTGACAACGACCTTGGAGCTCCTTTGGGTCAACCAAGCCATTGGCAAGAGGGCTCCCAGGGAGCCTGCAGCATGGCCAGTGTCTCCCAGACCTGGACACACCCTGGCTCAGAGATGGGCCATTGTTCAGCTTCTTCCATCCTTCTGATGTTGCAGTTACTGTTTCTACCAAGATATAACAGTATAAACTCAGGTCTTTGAACTCCTAAAGTTTTTAAAGACAATTTCAGGCAAGAGGTGTATTTTGTAGCAGCTCTTTCTGCAACTCCCTTTCGCTTCCTCAGGGAAGGAGGATGGGAGGGATGCCCTCAGGGTGGGAGATGTTGAGTTATTCAGTCTCCACACCCATTTTGCATCAGAAAATTCACCCACACAGCCAGAACGTGGAGTTTAAATTGGGTACTCAGCTCAGCCTTACACCCACACGGAGGTCACCCCAAAACTGCTGAAGCATCTTGACTCTTCTGGTGCCAGAAGCTGAGGTCTGCATCTTCAAAAGGCCACAAATCAGTGTGGCACAGCTGAAACCAGGAACTTGAGTCCAGCCTGAGGTTTTTTGAGATGTGACCTGACACAGAATTAAAAGAAAATGAGAATAGAACAGGTCAGTTGGGGGGGACCTACAATGATCATCCAGTCCAACTGCCTGACCACAAGTTAAAGCATATTAAGGGCATTGTCCAAATGTCTCTTAAACACTGACAGGCTTGGCACATCAGCCACCCCTCTAGGAAGCCTGTTCCAGTGTTTGCCCACCCTCTAGGTAAAGAACTGCTTCTCAGTGCCCAGTCTGAACTTCTCCTGGTGCAGCTTTCCCCCACATCCCACCACTGGACACCAGGGAGAAGAGCTCAGCCCCTCCCTCTCCACGTCTCCTCCTTGATGAGGTGACCCCTCAGCCTCCTTTGCTCCAAACTAGACGAGCCTGCAGCCCCCTCCCACAGCTCCAGCCAGTCCCTGAGGATATCTCAGGTCACTGAGCTCTCCATGGACTGGCAAACTATGACCTGCTCCCTGGGCTGGTCTCTGCTCACCCCTCTGGGCTCCCACCTCTCGTCACAGACGTGCTCGTGTCTGCAGGTATTTCTTAGAGTGTGTAATTTTGAGTATTTCTAGACAAAATTTCCATGCCACAAGATGGCAGCATAAAATCACCAATCCCTGCTCTGCCTTCAGTTTGGGAAAGGTCCCCCAGGCCCCGTGCCATGAAGAATTCAGTGGTCTCACCCCAGGGATGACCCGGAGGAGAAAATATCCAACCCCCCCACGTGCAGAGCCCGGACCCACTGCTGGCCTCCCTTCACCATCTGCAGTTTCAGGATCCACCCATCTCAAGCACTTTGTTTTGTGGAGTTTCTCCATCTTTCCAGGCACTCCTCTGATCCCTCCGAGGTGGCTCCAAGCCTGGTTTGGGCACCTGGAACCTCTTTGCACAGCAGTGAGGTGCAGCAGAAGCTGGTTCAATGAGCTGAGGGGTGTCAGTCACTGCAGAGGAGGCAAACAAAGCCCATGGGCAGGAACGTGCTGAATTTTGGGGAGATCAAGGCCTGAGGGCACCAAGCAGAAAGCTGCAACTCTCAAAATATTGGGGTTTTCCTTCTTTTTTTTCCAGTTTTTTATCTCCATGCAGGAAAAGGCCTCATGGAAGGGACATTTAGGTTGATATTGGTCAGCCTGGAGAAGAGGAGGGTCTGGGGAGATTTTATTGCCACCTTCAGTACTTCAGGGGGGCCTACAGGAAAGAGGGGGAGGGACACTTCATCAGGGAGCACAGTGATAGGACAAGGGGTAAGGGGTTCACACTGGAAGAGGGGAGATTTAGGTTAGATGTTAGGAAGAAATTCTTCACTGTGAGGCTGGTGAGATACTGGCCCAGGCTGCCCCTTCAATCTGTGGATCCTCCATCACTGGAGGTGTTCAAGGTCAGGTTGGATGGGGCTTTGAGCAACCTGCTCTAGTGGGAGGTGTCTGTGCCCATGGCAGGGGGTTGGACTAGATGACCTTCAAGGTTCCTTCCAACCCAACCCATTCTGTGATCCTGTGGTGATTCTCTTTTGGGCCTGAGAAAGAGGAGATGAAGGCTGCCGTGAGCCCTGAGGAGCAGCAAAACCAGAGGACCATGCCCAAGCCAAGGCAGTGACGTGTTATGTTGGACACAGAGGTACATCTCAAGCTGTTGCTGTTTCTTCCTGTCCCCTCTCCTAACTCCTGCTACATGTCCTCAGTGGCCTTCACCACTTTGGACCTTCATGCAGCGTGGTTTCCACCATGAAGCTTCAGAGACCCACCTCTGCCAGCACCCTGCCCTCCCCACCTACCACTTTCCCAACTCCACTGGCCAGGAGGAGCTCTCACTAATTACTTCTGGGTAATGAGGTGCCTCTTACCATCACAGCACCCATATCTACTTTCTACTGACCTTCATCCTACCAAGGAGCACGTGGTGGACACAGCTGGAGAGAGGATGCTGCAGGTTTGGGAGAAGGGGAGGTCACACGAGGGGTCACAGCCCCGGGGTGATGTCACAGGCTCGAGGTGGCCTTCACTGCTAATTTTAAGTACCTCTTAGTAAACAATTGCTAAATTTAGGGCTGCTGGGAGAAACACGAGCCTTGTTTTAAAGGCTGGATTGCTGGTGGTGGAGGCAGAGGAGTGAAGGCAAAGTGGGGTTGCCCTGCAGAGCTTTTCTGCTGGGAAAGGG
>NW_008613108.1:1111-1529 GCF_000691845.1 Merops nubicus | reverse complement strand
CCTTGTCTGGTCTGTCAAAGATTTCAAGACCCAGCACTCTGGTTCCTAAAAATATTTACTTGAAAACCTTGACATGGTGAATTTTGTTTTCTGATGAGTTTTCTTCATTTTTTTTTAAAAGTCTGCTTTAATTGTTTTAAAGCCTATGAATTAATAATAATGTGAAGCACCTCAGTAGAATTCTGAGGATATTAGGTGACCTTTACACACTTATTACTGAAAGTGGGGAAACTGAGGCTCCAAGCACTTTGATTTCTCCAAGCTCTCCCAGAAATTCACTATTGGAGCCCCTCATAAACAGTCCCTACAATGACTGAAGTATTTCTGCTTTGTATTTTGCCATTTTGGCTCTTCTTAATTAGCATGACAGGCAAAATGGACATTAGTGGCTTTAAGTTTTTCTATGGAGGGAGAGAGG
>NW_008613108.1:0-969 GCF_000691845.1 Merops nubicus | reverse complement strand
AAGCCTCCTTTTCTCCAGGCTCAGCACCCCCAGCTCCCTCAGCTGCTCCTCCCCACACTTGGGCTCTAGACCCTTCCCCAGCTCCGTTGCCCTTCTCTGGCCACACTCCAGCCCCTCAAGGTCCTTGGAGTGAGGGGCCCAAAACTGACCCCAGGATTCCAAGTGGAACCTCCCCAGTGCCCAGTCCAGGATTCAGCACTTGGCCTTGTTGAACCCCATCCCATTGATTCAGCCCATCCAGATTCCACTGTCCAGACTCCTCCTTAGTTCAGTTTTTGCATGAAAAGCTTCAAATCCTCATCCTCACAAGACGTGGCTTCTATTGGGGAGGGCTCTCAAATGCTGATATCTCACTCTGTGTCTCACTGAGAAACCAACTGCCACCACAATTGTCACTTCCAGCTTTCCAGATTGTGTTTTTAGTGGTTTTGAAGTCTTTACATCCAACTGTTGATACAAATTGTCTTTAGTTTTTTGGATGTAGCCTTGTAAAGAGGCTGCTGCAGAAGTGTTCTGAGGCAGAAGTTTCCCAAGTGTTCACCAGCACCTTTCTTCCTGCCTTTAATTCTGACTTTACCATTTGATTGCCATGGATCTTGTTCAACTCCAAGCTGCACACAGCTGCTGCAAGCCAGACTCTGAAAAAAAAACAAGTCAGAGACCATGAAACAGGGGATGCAGTGAGAAATACAGCTCTGCTTTTGTCCTCCTGTTCTCAGCCTGGACCTCCTGCTTTGTAGTTTAGGACCTACCATGCATGATAATGGGGTTTTTTTTGCTATTTGGAGTCCATAACATTGCCAAAACAAAACAAAATGCAACCCCCCCAAAATACTGAATTTCTTATGTTGTTAAACTTTTTTGCTATTTGGAGTCCATAACATTAAGAAAACAAAACACAACTCCCCTAAAATACTAAACTTAATTTCTTATGCTGTTAAACTTTTTTATGAAGTTTGAAATCAAAGA
>NW_008613107.1:0-31858 GCF_000691845.1 Merops nubicus | reverse complement strand
CCTAAATGATTCTATGATTCTATGCTTACAAGGTCATCAGACCTTAGATTGCTTCATCACAGAGTTTTTATAATCTTGATAGCTGAGACTATTATATATTATATACTGAGAATCAAAAAAAAAAAAATCATCTGTTAGATTAGATGTCCAGTTAAGCTCTTCTCTTCTCCCCCATCAGCTGATTTAGAATTTACCAGAATAGTAGGTGAAAGGGAAGGGAAAAATTACTTTACTTCAAGTTTCAAAACTTGTTAGTAAATCGGTACTTAAAAATAAACAAGGGCTACTGCATGTGTTCCTAAAAAGAAAGTACAGGAACTAGGATTATTTTCTGTAAAAAGTATTCATCCAAACACCAACAAGAATTAATCAAATTAATTGTAAGACCCTGGCAGTATTTATTTTAATTTCAAAATAGGGGGAAAGTATTTTGTTTGCTTTTCATTTGTGCCAAACTACAACAAATGTTTTTTACATGGAAGTTCTGTGTGAAAGCACTGACAGATGAGATTTTGGGTTTTAAGCTATTATCACCCTTCTATTTGAATGTCAGTCTTTCTGCTTGTGGTTACCACAGCTAAACTAAAAGCATCCTGGACAGGGTAGACAGATTTGTTCTGAGAGACCATGCTGTGATCTGGGAGCACCAGTGGTTTTGCTGGAAGAAAGACCAGCACTTATCACAACCACCTCTCACTCAGACAGCAATGCTCTCCAGAACCTTCCTGTTAGGTCCTCTACTGTGCCCCACACTCGCATTACTATAGGTAAGCTTTGATGAATCAATGACTGTCACAGAACATTCTGCTTACAGACAGGATTAATCATTTCCTTCAGCAGCTTATTCCAGATACATCGCAGAGGCAGCAGCCTCCCACCACAGACATTTAATTAGGTCATCTTGGGGCTGATTCTTTCACAAGAATCTGTTGACAAAGGCAGGAGTACATGACCCTCAACACACTATGCACAAAGCCCAGGTTTTGAGAAATGGCTTCTGTGTGCTCAGCCCAGCTGTGCTCAGATTTCTGCCAGATATCCTGACTCGGACCCAGATTAATCATTCTACATATGCTTTGGGTCATATACAATATGTGAACTTGCTAGCAGCTGTCTTATGGCCCTCTTTTATAGATGGTATTGGATCACACAAGCAGATGTGTTATTTTCCCATATTTTTTTAAACCTTTTGCTCCTACATGTGTTCATGAAGCTTGTCAGGTGCCATTCAGTTCAGTCGTACGTTTAAACTCACAAGGTTAAAATCACTAGTATACCTCTAACCTCTAAACCAGATAATGAAAACTGCTTCCATGCTGAGCTTAATCTGCAGTCTCTTGTCTCCAAAGCACTGGCATGTGTGCATATATATGCATGCACAGAGTAGAGTTACTGTGTTTTTAAGAGCTGCTGCTGCAAATCTAAAAACTCAGCCGTCATCATCTAAAACCATACGTGCACCCTTTGATAATAAAAATTTCCTTAAAAGCATTGATAAAGCTGAAGCTATGCTAGTTGGTGCCCACTAATACAGGCATTTCTTTCTTCCATGTTTAAACTTTTCTGGTTTATTTCTACTTATATATTCTACTGTTAGCCTTGCCTTTTATCTGCATATTGAAAAGCTTACCCTGAATGGGACCTCAAAGTTGTATTCCAACATATTTAGAATAACCTTTTAGACGGTGATTCAGCAAGGCAATGTGACTTTCTGGATTTATTTGATCTGTATCTTTGAAGCAAACAGTTAAGCTGCCTGTCTCAGAAAGAAAATAAAGTACTTGAACTCTTGCCTTGGTCCTAATTTAGAGTTCTGTTTTCATGTTTGTTTTAGCATCTTCTGGGAACATTCTGTCTCCTCAAGAGCTATTCTACCAACATAGAAACACGATGTGATTGAGGTTTTTTTCATAGGCTTTGTTAACTTAATTTTCTCTTAAATATGCAAAATGTAAGGACATAAAATATGCTTGGCATTATAAACACATATAGCCATAAATAGAAAATCTCAGCAACTGTTATGCTGCCACTATATGTGAATACAGTATTTGGCTGTTAAATGGGATGTCAGCCAGAGATTTTTTTTAGAAAAGCTGAAAGAAGTCTAGTTTCCACCTCCCTAATCATTTTCTCCAAACCACCTAAATATCTGTGATGCATAATAACTAAGTGCAAGATCACATTTTTATGGAGATCTCACTTCTGTATGTTTCAGTGTTAATCAGGCCTCCAACTTAATGGTATTTTACCTTCTGAAATTACTGCCACAAAAAGGCAAATGGAGCAAAAGAGCAGTTTTCTGGGTTTTTATAATCTGATCAGTAGGCAAAGAGTCAACTTAAAGTGAGTTCAGTGAGCTGTAGTATTATAGTCATATCAGACTACTTTATAACCTGCAAGAAGTTTGCCCTTGTTGGTATTGTGGACACAGCAAATGTCTCCCAGGACTGCAAGCATTGTTCTCCACACATTAACATCTTTGTCACCCTGCAGAATCACGGAAAACCTCACTGTGGGGTGAGTCAGTTGTACAAACACATGGAAAAAAACAATTCATCACCAAAGGCTTAAACTTCAGTTCAGAGGCTGCTTGCAAGAACCAAACTGGGATGGAAGGACAATAGGAGTGACTGTAGAATGGTGTAAGCTATGAATTAGATCTATTTTGGACCACTATAGCACGTTCACTTTGGGTGTTCTCAGGTGTCATCCTCAGGGTAATCTCAGTGACAACCAGTCTGTCAATACAAGATGTTTGCTTTGCAGCTATGCCAGTCACAGAGGCTGATATACACGAGCCTGGTATGTCAGTATTGTATTTACAGTACTGCACCAGAGCTGACGTAGTTTTAACCACTTGTTTGCTCATTGCTGAACAGCACTTACTGGTCTCTTGAATTTGATGCTAATTCTGGAGTGATAAAAAAAAAAAATGCAAAACAAAACAAATACAACAAAACACCCAAAGGAGAAAACAATTTAGCCATTTCCTCCCAGTTGTGCTGGAAAAACAGGCTGAAGAAAGCTCAGCACATAGCATCTCCCTTTAGGTGAAGAATAAAGAATACTCATGGGCAAGATAATGGTAAACTGAGAAGAGACAGAAAGTTGGAGTATTTCACAGGTGACAAACTGCCTTTGTGACAAAGCACAGCTGGCTCTCAGACAGTGATGCTTTGGCTTATTTCAAGCTCCACAATATCACAAACCTGATCAGGTACCACATACTAGGAACCAAATGACAGCTTTCCATGCCAGGGGATGGCAGCAATAATGTGTACCCACAGAAAGTCAGAGTAGCAGCTGCCATTGTGAGTGCTGGGGAGGAGAGGAAGAGGAGGTTTGCAACACAAACAACACTTTCAAACAGTCATCAAGGTCTAAGTGTAGTAAAAATATGTAAAGTAGGGGGATCAAGACACCCCAGAATAGAATGCTTTTTAGGACTGCATGAACAGCAACAAACACCAAAATAAAAACATATTTAGTAAATATGTTAAGAATATTTTTTTATATTAAATGTCCTTGACATAGGAAAAATTCTATGTTAGAAATCTTCTGATATAATGAAATTGCAAGGGATTTAGACCTAGCACATGACCTTCAAGTTGACTTACCATCAAATAAGTTTGCCTTCCCTCCTGTCTTATTAGATAACCTATGTGAAAGATCCATGCTTGTTCACCTATTTACTCTCTTGGTGGAAATAAGCCAGTCTCATTTCTGTTACCTTCTGAGGACTGCAACAGCTGACAGAAACAGCTGTTCTCTGTTCCTCTCTTCTCGTATTTTTTTCCTGGCAGAGCATCTAATTAAGTTTTGCTTGGATGCATTTATGCAGTACCGAGTAAACAAGCCCATGCATTTACTAAAGCAAAAGAAAAATCACATTTTGATCACACTGCTTAAGTCACAACTTGGAGCCATCATTATATCCCATGTAAAACTGCAGAGAAATAAACATCTAAGGCTTGGTGAACGATGGAACTAATACTAAGAAGTACATAAACTTTTCCAAATTAAAGCAATATATTGGAAAAGTGGATTAGAAAAATGGATTCTCAGTGGCTGTGAGTATTCACTAAAGGAAAAGCTGGACCTCACCATTGCCAAAATACTTTTTAAAGTCTCCTATGGTTTATCCTGAGACTACTAGGACAGTAAGTCCAGTGTGTCTTCTCATTAAGCCAATAGACCAGGTGCATGGGAGCAAAAGCAAAAAAGCTCTAAAGCAGGCAACAGAACATGCTCTAACTGAAATCTGCCAGTTTATTGCTAAGATAGTTGAAAAGGCCTTTTCTAGAGCAGGTAGGATGAACTCACAATTTGGCATCTAGAGGTCTAGCATTCTCATCAAGAAGAAAAGAAGAAGAAAGGAAGAAAATAATTGCTACAATTCAGTAGTATATTTATCATAAAATCTAAGGTCCATGTTTTTCCCCTTCAAAGTTTGATATAATTAAGGCTTTTCTGGCATGCAGGGAGAAAACATAAAACAAAACAAAAAAGCAAGTAATGGAACAATAGAAAAATAACAAGTGAAAAATGGTGAATGCTTCCTGACAATTAAAATTTTAATATACTCAAGGAGAAAATGTGTAAGACAAGGATAACTAAGCCTCAGGCAAGAATTACAGAGACAACTGATGTTCGGTTCACATTAAAATAATGAAATCCAATTTCAAGCCACTTACTCAGAGGGTTGTACCTTTTAGCCTACAATGGCATTTTTCCTAATTTAAGTACAGGAGTTCTATTATAAAGCTTCTAATTAAAGATGCAGCAAAATACAATAATAAAGCTGTATTTCAAATACATCTGAACTAAAATGAAAAATAATTCTTCATATCCTCTTTATGTAAGAACATTTGTACCCATCAGTAAGTGTTTTCCCAGCTTCTTAACTGGATTCTAATTCTGGAGTGGGATAATATCATTCCTGCACATTTCCACTCTATCCAAACACTACTAGTTTGGGCAACAAAATGAGGCTTTTGCTGTCACCACCTTTCCAGGGAAAGGCCTAAGCAGAACATAAAATCTCATTTCAGTCAAACATCCAATTTTGTACCTTTTTCAGCTCTACTGAACAAACACACTCCCTTCCAGATTACATGGGCTTCCCAAAAAAGTTCAGACAAATTGAATAATCCTGTTCAGTTAGACCAGCTGCAGTTCACTATATTTTCAACTAAATATGTTCAGCCTAAAGCCTTGACAGCTCTGCTTATCCATAACAGTTCTCTGTCCCTCCTCCATCTTCTTTTAGCCTCAGCTTAATTGCTCCTCGCTGTTCTTATGCTTCTTATAACTGACCACCCCTCATTTCTCCTGCACCTTCTTGCAATACTCTCATACTCAAAAATGTAATATACAACCCACCTTCCAGCCAGGTGTTAACAAACTTCAGAGCTAGCTGATTTCAATGCATTTGAAGCATTCAGTCACTAAACTGGATTTCTTTCTGAAACAGGCTGTGCAACAGGCAGAAATCACATTTTGGAGGATAGTGTGTAACAGCTGCTCTGCTTTTAGAGTTCAGTGTTGTGAATGACTGAATGTGTAGTAGCTGTGTTTGATTATGGAGTTCTACCTTGCCAGACTTCAGCTTTTTTTGTGTTCTTGAGAGCAAGCATACATTACAACACATCTAAAATTTAGACTCATTTACAGCAAATTCTTTTGGACAATCTAAAGTTGCAATCATTAGTATTATTTGTAGGTCTATAGGTGGTCTCTGGGAAACTTTGGGGAGGTTGTCTTCACCAATAACTTGGGCATCTTATGCAAGTGCTCTAGGAAGACTGTACCTGTGGACATGTGAAATGAAGGCACAAGCTGTGCCCCAAATTTAGGCAGATTGTATCACTTCCTTAATTCCCTTCCTCCTCTTTTGCAATCATTTCTCTTGAGATGTCTCTAGCCCAGTCACCAAAACACCCACTAGACCTGAGCAATTTTACCTAAACGAGCAGATTCAGGCAGCATCCTAAGCTTCTCGGTTTGGGTGAGCTGCCTAGGCACACCTGTACCCCACCCTTTATCAGGGTATCCTGGATATCAGGACAACACCCAGACATGTGCACCATCTTTCTTTCCACCTTCCCCTTCTCCTTGCACTTTCATCTACACCCGAAAGGAATCAGCATACTCAAGCCAAAAAGCTCACATGCCTTGGTTTGGATACAGGCAGAGGGACTTGACCTGTACCGAGACTTTTTCCTGAAACACAGGACTCATTAGTGTCACTTAGTCAAAACTTGAGATACCTTTTTAGAGCTCTCTAACCACAACGCATTTCTGCAGCAGGCCTTTCACTCCTTGAATGCGTACCAAAATTTCTTCACTTCCTGTCATATTATGAGATCTAGCCACAGTTAACAGAGCTGCCAAGAATATGGCCATTTGTGGGTAAAAATAACCTATGAATATTATAATAAATAGCTTCTGTTACAGATTGGTTGCTACACACAGATAGGCAGTGCTTATCTGTAAGATCAGAGGCCTCGCTTAAAGAGCATGAAGGGCGGTTTTATGAGTGGTTTGTGTTGTCCCCTCCTGTTCCCATTCAGGCCTTTTGTTTGCAGTGTCCTCCACTGTTGGCAGTAAAGCAATGCAGCTCTACAGTGAGACACCTCAGCTGCGTGTTTTGTTTTATTTTTTTTTTTAAGGTTTATTTCCAGCCAGATCAGAAAGATGATCTGACTCTCTACCATCATAATATCAACACAAGGAAGGCAGTTATGCAGGAAAACTTCATTACTGAAATCAGTAAGCTATTAACAAACAGATTTTCTGAACAACATTCCAATTGCTTCTAAGTTACAGTCCTAGCATTTATCGTACATTTTCTGCAGAGTAAATTAGGTTTCTTCAGAGGCAAGTGTTCTACCTTGGGCTACATCGCACCCTATTGATTGCCAGGATGAGAGCAGGCTCTGGTAATAAGCAGTATAGACTGAAGATGTGCAGGTGATTGGCAATTGTTTTTAAAGAAAGAAAAAAGAAAACATCTGTTCCACTTGTGTTACTTTAAAAAGCAAATGGTGAAAGGAAAATCTTTCTAACATAACCAGATTAAAGATGAAAGCCAAGACTGTAAACAGTGCCTCTTTTTAATACAGGTAGTTGTTCAGTTGAAAACATCAAAAGCATGGGGAACAGAAGGGAGAGGTTCAAAAAGGGAATATTTTAAAATTTGTACTTTTATAATTATCTGGAAATCTTGCAAATATGTCTGATTTTTAGATGTTAGATGTTATCTCTGCCCTTGTTCACCCTGTGTTGCTTATCCTCTGACACTGCTCTTAGCCCATATAAAGCAGAAAGTACATTAGAGAATCCTCACAAGATCACTGAGCACTCTGTAATTTGGATACTTACACAGCATATTTGATTTGATATTTCTGAAATTGTCAGACATCTAATATTTGCAAAAGCACAGTTCTTATTCCAGTCTGGTATGAATTTTCAGGCTTAAGTATCTGCAAACTAACTGACAAGGCCCCCTGAATTGGAGGTAGTTTCCCCAGTTTTCTAGAATGCTGTAAGCCCACTTTACCTCAACAAGATGGTTTGGTCTGAGTTGATCTATCACCCTCTTCTACAGGACTATGACCTCACCAAAACAAATGGATACTCATTTTGCAAGAGGAATACAACACCTATAGGAGACAAAATAAAGCTCTTCAGACAGAACATCTCACCTCCTTCGCTATTTTGAAGCCTCCACTGGGACTAGATCAGCTTCTTCCAAGACACTATTTACTTTCAGTTGGTCAAGAAACTCTTCCCACTGCAATTTGTAAGCACTGCCTAGGATGATAGGAGGTGTTTTGTACCTTACTAGCTGTATCTAGTAACTCCCAAGTTAAGAAATGCTGATCTGGAATAGTCAGTACCATAGCCCACTCTCCAGAACTTTCTCTTATAAAACATTTCTCTAACTGCCTCTCCTCCCTTACATAGTTAGTAAGATATCCCTCATTTTACAACTCATTTTATATAACTTGTTTCCCACGCAATGTCTTTATCATCCTCAACAAGTGAAGAACATTTCTTCCATGTGACCTCTTACTTAATTTCTTTCCTAATAGTCTTCATTTATTGATCATTTTCCTTGTGGTGTCCCGTGTAACTAGACGTAAAAGACTGTGCTGCCCCACCAGAAGGCCAGTCCCACATTTGCATGTCTTTTCCTTTTACTGATAATAACATACTTTTGGGCACTGAACAGCTGTAACATGGGGAATATCCACCTGAAATCATTGCAAGAAGAGAAAAAAAAGGGGTCTGATTACCCTTTATGAGCAAATGTGCATGAGAAAAAGGCCAGTACACAAAAAGCAAATCCAAAATAGAGAGATCCAAGTGAACAGTTCCAAGTTAAAGTCACTTTTATATGCCTAAAAACTTCGAGTTTTCATGGTTCCTGACAAAGTTTATAATCATTAGCTGCTTGCTAATTAACATTCTTAAAGACATTTCCCTATCCTTGGAGTTACCATTAACCACATTTGAGAAGGAATGTAAGATCTATTTGTAATCTCTTTTTTCTGTTCAACTGCTCCCTAAACCTTTGGTTAGGCCATTCATGGAGGAACCCAAAGCAATCAAAGTTTCACTAAACTTGTAACTTTACTACTCACTGAGCACATGCCTCTCAAGAACAAAAAAGACCTATTTGCAAATTGTCACTTGTGAATTCACAGATTGTCACCTTTTCTCATGTGCAGTGTTAATTAATTCAGAGTTATAATGCAATTCTTATAAAAACAGCACTCTCAAAGGATTTTTTTTAGGACTTCACGCAGGTCCGTGAGCACACACAAAATATTTAAAGGGAGTGAAATTTTCTAGGGGAAGGAGTGAACTGCAGCTGACTCTAAAAGTAGAGATTTCAGAATCTCTCTTTCCTCACTGGTCTTCCTGTCAAGATGCCAAGGTACTTTAAAAAATAGAAGTTTAGGGAATATGGCTATTGGAAGACAGTCCAAAATTGTAAGACCTCAGTCATGAGAGTAAAAGAAGTTAACAACAGCAAGAACTAAAGATTTTTTTAATCTACTACTGTAGCTTTTGTTAGTATTCAGCTTTCAAAGTCTCCACTTTGATTCAAGTTTTTGAAAATCCAGTTTGATTCAAGTTGTCTACAGCACAAAGAAACTGAAACATGTCTTGTCCTTTGCAAAATACATGACATTCTCACTGAATCAGCCAAAGAGTCAGTTATTGAGAAAAAAAATCTACACCACAAGCCAGACAGGAATGGAGAATAATGGCAGTGCTGCATGCCACTTCTTGCTCATGTCTCCCAGAAGAGAAACATTCATAATCTAGTTGAGAGTGAAAAGACAAAAGGACCAACAGCTGCAAAGAGCTGCTCCTGTTTAAATCCTCTTGAAATTGCACTTCACAGAGTAAAAATGGTCCAAAGACTTGATTCAGCAGCAAAAAGCAGCCTTTTGGTACTAACATTTTTTGTGGTCCTCTGAATATCAGTGCAACTCCCCCAGCGTTGTAGGAAGCTTCGAGCTGGTTTAGTCAAACTTAAACATGAACAGCTGTTATTAGGATGGCAGTTTCAGTAGGGTCACCCAGCAGTCTTACAACCAACTGTCTTTGGAGTGCTGAAGAGCAATCCAATATCCAGGCTGGGAGGCCTCATTAAAAGTATCCTGGGATTCCTCTCCATGTTGTGTGGTGATCACCAGTGTCTGTGCTAGGTGTCGTGTCTAATCCTCAAAACTAATGAGCTCTATCTCCAGATCTGAGTCAGTCTCATCGTTCTCAGTCTTCCTGAACTGACAAATCTTCCAGGGACATAGAATGAGAGAGCTTGCTGGGATAACTAACAAAGGTGCCAAGTATTACTATAGCAACTGGGGCAAAACAGAGTCTCAGTTTATATCCCAGCTGTATTTCCTATTTCCTTTATCACTCATACTCAGTCTTTACTCAAGTATAGTGCAGTCCTTTGACATCATAAGCCTTTATACTTATTACAGACAAAATAAAACAATGTTACTCAACATTATCGCATTTCCTTCCCTGGGGATTCACCTTGCACATTCATTGACAGGCTGGCTCCCTTCCTGTGTCAGCAGAGAAAATTAAACCTTTTTGGTCTAAAGTGAACTGAGGAAGAGTAGGAAGCAGCATGACAAAACGTATAATGAAAACATTCTTTGACTGTAAATCATAAAAATTCTGATTTTTTTGATCAAGTGTTTCATAGTTTTGTACTATAACTCTCACAATATTTAAGAAGCATGAGACAAACATGAACACTGAATTTTGCTGGTTTTCCATTCCCTGGTAGGTGGTAGAAGTGTCATAGGACATGAAGCACTACCTGACTGTATAGTAATTTTTATATGTTAAATTCCCATTATTTTTTTTTCTTTCATTCTTTTGTACACCTAAATGAAGAGAATGTAATGTGTCAAACAGCATTCTAAAGGGTACTCCAATACCTGACACTCAAAAACTGCCTGGGACTAGGCGGCAGACCCCAGATTTCTCCTTTATGTGACAGAGAGTCTGCCAAAAAATTACACTATCTATCTGGAGAAAATCATCTCCATGTTCTCCATTATCTCTGTATGGGTTTCAGCACTGGATTCCACTCACTGTTCTGACAATTCTCTCTAGCTTCATAATACTCTGGTGAACTATGCTATAAAGAAACTAGAAATAAAGTCCAACTGCTTTCCAGCAATATGAGCTAGGTGCTTGGCTTTTTGTATCAGACTTCAGATCTCAGCAGAAGATGGTGATGAAAGCTCCTGTACAACGGGGCTTGCACGTCAACTCCTCCTTGTGTGAAAAAAAAATCCTCTCTTAAGTCTTTTTATAGAGAATGTTTTGTGGAAGTGGCTGTATATATCTCAGATGGCCTTTAATGAAATAATTCCCTTTTTTTTTGTGGTACATTGTATCTGAGTTTTGGGATAGTTCTAACACGGGGAAAAAGAAATCAGTGACTATGACTCATCTGGAGCTGGGTCCATGTGAGTAGGCCAACCTGTTTTGTGCCTGCCTTATTAGCCAGGAGCTTGCTATGAAAGAGGATTGTAATGATTGAACTATGCCTTCCTCAGAGGAGTCATAAACTTCTCCTTTGTCCTGATATTTACTTCCATCAAACTAGTAGGAAAACATCTTTGAGTACTTTAACCTTTTTCAAACCCGGTTAAAATTAGTCAGCATCAAAATAATAGGGGAAGGGACTTGGCAAAGGGATCAAAGCAAAAATTATGTAACAATCTTTTTTTAGGAATTCAGCTGTAAATGGATTATAAATTGAAACATCCGTGCTCCTTCTTATTATTAAATGCTTTTTTTTAGCCATCTCATTTTCAACAAAATTAAATATTTATTAATTTCCAAAGTGACAAATTTTTCACAGCTCATTACTCAAGCCCTGATCGAGTGTTGAGTCCATGGTAAGCCCCATGGGATTCAGTGGGGCTGAAATATCCTGCATAGAGACACGGAGCTGCCTACCTAGGTTGCTTTGGTGACAATATTTATTCAGTCAATATTTCCTTGGAAGCTCAGCACCTCATAAACTGCAAGTTATTTATTTTCATCTCTGCAATGTATGGAGCCCCTTAGTTTACACCAAAGGTACTTCCTAAAGTTACCTCCACCAAGGGAGATGACTAAAATGCATTTGGCACTGTTGCAGTAATTTTTCAAATGCCAGGCTCCTAAGCAGAATACATGATACTTCATCAGGTCCTTGATTCTCTTTATTGTGCAAAGAGCAATTTAGGTGCCCAAACACAAGCAGACAGTGTGTATTTAGATGCCTTGGGGTATCCCACCTTGCCTCCAGATGCCCCTGCAGGAAGACACACACCTCCAAATGTACTGCCATATCTGTCTGCTCCACACTGATGACTGGGTAATGAAAGGCATCTCCAGTGGCACTAGGCACCTATGCTTATGTATCTAAGTCCCACCAGAGATGGGGGACTCGCAACAACCAGTATCCTCTGCATGGATGAGATTGAAACATCTTGAAAACAAATGAACAATTCCAAAATAGGCAGGATCATTAGACAAAATACTGAAGGACCCCAAATTTGTAAATCTTTTAAGGTTTGGGCATTAAGCGGGTGTGTTCCACCCAGCATTCACCAGGAAGATACTGCCCACACTGAGAGTTGTACACGCAAAGAATTTTGTAAGACTTTACAGTCACTGCCAGGGTAAGAAACATCTGACCTTCAATATCTAGGGTTTTAATTTGGCTGCTTAAGTACCAGACCTAAATGATATTTTAGGCCTTAAAATCCTTTGTATGCTTGAGTTGAAATTGTTTTATCTCTCATAAAGATATATCATATCTTCACTGGAGGAGAAGGAGAATTTGGACCTCTTTCTCCCATCACCTAAAACATTGGCCAATCCACCCTTAACAGAATATCAGCTTGCAAAGTAATAACATAAAAATCCCAACTCAATCCCTGTTTGTTTGATTTTTTTACTCTGTTTTTATATTTTCTGTCCCAGTGACGATTCTCAGAGAAGTCTAACATGACATTAAAGAGATATGTTTAAAGTGAACAAGGGGGTATAGACTTTCTGAGAAATAAAAGGCAAAGCCACTGGAAGATTGGAGAAGGTTAAGCAGAACTAATTTGTGCAATTGTAAAATATAATTCAAGAAAGGTCTTATCTCCTTTAGTTCTGGTACCAGGACTGATGAGTGTTAAATTCACTGGCACTGCAGGATGATTACTGAAAAAAACTGAAAAGCAAAATAAATGGCAGTCTTTACTTTCCCTAATTAAAACAGATTAGTTACAGCAATTTACTGTCAGGATTAATGCAGCATCAGCCAGGCAGATGTGATCTATTAAATAGCTCTGCTTTTGCCAAAAGAAATTAATTCAGTATAACTGGATTTTATAAAATCTTCACTGCATCTAAACATCTGCATCTTAATTTTTACAACTTTATGGCATTTTTTATGTTCCCTTTTATAAAGTTTTTATTACTAGGGGGTATTATAGGCTTTAACAGATTTATAAATATGCATTCCTTTATCTGTGTCCTCTACTGAGAACATAGATACAATTTAAAGCTTTGTGTAGATTGCTGTGACAATCTTTTCAACCTCACCAGTAGCAGGAAGAATCAAGAAAGCTACAGTTTTCATGGCACTGGACCTCCATCTAGTGAGAAGAAGAATAGTGCATGTTTCTGGGGCATAAATCCAGCAGACTTCTTGTTTCTATGCTAAAAAAAATGTTTTCATAAGAAGAATTGTGCTTAACTGCCAAAAGAGATGTGAACATATTTACATAAAATACGAAGGAAAATGTTATCTTATATTGTGAAAAACTTCACAAAATTCATAGTCTCAGTTTCAGTTAAATGTCAGTGATTGTCCACAAATGTCAGTAAACAGACCTTAAGAAAATCCCACTGCAGTCAGATATATATACAGCAGCTGATACTGTATTGCAATGTCATGCTCCACAGTTTATCCGGTTTAATGGTTGAAAGGGCCGGTTTAATGGTTGAAAGGGCCAGTTTAAAGGCCACCTTCTGAGGTGGGGAGGTGTTATCATTCTCATTGCACAGGTAGAGAAGAAACACACAGACCAAGGGCTGGATTTTAAAGGTTTAAATGTGTGGAGATAGGCAACTACTGAGCTTTTCAGATACGCCTAAATCATTTTGTTAAAGCCAAGGTGTTAAGTGCCTGACTCCTCCTAAGCATCATGGCAGATGTCTGTCTGCCTGTTGCTACATAAATGCCTTTATCCTTGTCCTGATGTGCCAGGCTGATAAACTGCTCTTCTTCCTATCTGCAGGGTGACAGAACTGCAGAGTTAGTATCTGCTCACTGGTGCACCTGCAACAAAGACAGTTCCGTACCCTCCCCAGCAGCTCATATAGTGAAAATCCTGAGAGCATGATTCGTGAGATCATTGTAAAAATTTCTACAACCTTCTTACAAAAAAAGGAAGGATAAATCCACTCAGCATCTGAATGTCTAGTTTTCTCTGATGCCTTAACTTTAAAAATGTTAGTCTGAAATTTTTTTCAGCTTCTCTTTCCAGATTGAGGCATCTGGATTATTTCTATGAGATGCTATACTATAGAAGCACATCTTTTTCAAGCTAAAAAAAAAGCTTTGCAACAGCCTGCCTCAGTGTTTGCAGGTCATACACCACCATCAGACAAGAACTATTTTTTAAGAGGCATAGGTATTGCTTATAAATATTGGAACAGATGTCTTCATCCTTTCATCTTAAAGCAAAAGTAATTTGCTTTAAAAGTAATTATTAAAACTATATGAAATTTTAAAAAAAACTTTATGAATGTAAAGCACTTATTCTGATATAAATCCACCCTTATTTTTTAAAGCCAGAACTTACATAAAAGCACAGTTGCATTTTAAATGAATTAGATTAATTTATTATTTTTAAAAAAGCAACTCTCGTTTCCCAGATCTGTTAGACCACATAATTTCCTCCAATCGTATACTTTGTGAGTGTGCATAAGAAAATGAAAAAAAACTAAATTGTCTGCTCTACACCCCTGGAAATTATCGTTATATACCAACAAAATATTCTTCACATAGTACAAATTTCAGGTGAACTAAATTCTTTGCTTTTAGATATTGGTCTGCACCAGACTCTAATGTTTCTCTAGTTGTGATTAACACCAGGTTTAGTCTTTCAAATCCCTGGGTAAGTTTCATTCACTCTCCAACCTCACCTTAGTCAAGTTAGTTATGATGAATGCTTCTACATCATTTTTACCTTGAGCAGAAAAAAAATTAAATCTACTAGGTACTAGCTACAGTGGACTTTAGTAATGGACTTTATTAGTAGACTTTCCCTTTGCCAGAATCTATTAAGGTTTGCTATCTATCTAATGCATTTCTAGCATGAGATATTAAAGAAGAACTGCAAAAATGTAATAAGGAAATAAATGTATATAGTCATACTCCCAGACAAGCAAAAAATTCACACACTAGGGGAAATAAGATTGAGAAAAGTAACACTGTGCAGTATGACCATAGATTTGGAGCAGCGGGAGGGTTTAATTACTAACAGGTCCTCCAATTTTATTGTGCAGATTGATTAACAGAGTCTGATTTTCAAAGGTTATGCAACTTATGACTGACTTGAATTTGTTTGCAGTGTTTTGTCGTATGATTCGTCATGATGATTACATTGTTCACCTGCATAGTGGAACAATTTCATAGGATGAGAAGCTACCATAGGTCTGGCAGTATCAAATCCTTACTAATAACATTGGTCCAGTTAGCATTCTGGGCCACAAATCCTGCAGTTCCGTATCTGCTCATGAACTGGACTGATCTGTACAGAGCTAAGTAGCTCACAGGCAGTAAGTTGAATGAGATACACAAAACCTTCCTGTGGTTCAGGAAAGACAAATTAGAGACTGGAAAGCCTGAAAACAGAGCTCTGACTTCCTGCATGAATGCCAGGGAAGCCCTGAATAATTCCGTTTGATTCCATAGCCCAAACCTGACTGCACTTTAAGAGTTTTGGACTTTATCATGAAGTCAAAGGCAAGAGGCAAGCCCATGTTCAAAGCAATGCTCAGATCTTAATTTAAAAGTGTTGTCACTAGGCAAAGAGGAGCTCTGGATAAAGCTAAAGTAATACCCAGGTAAGTCCTACAAAGAGAAAAACAATTCCTTCCTCAAAAAAAAAGCCTATATTAATTCAATTATGTTAATGATCTGCACTTTGCAAAGCATTAAAATATGTACATCCAGACTGATACTCTTTAAAAAAAAGTTAAAGATACAAGGTATGCACTGAACTACATCTAGAGAGCTACTGAGGCAGCTTAAAATACCCTTTAATGGTCTGTTAAATGACACAACCTGTATTTGGCACTCAAATCTAAACATTCAGTTTAACCTACATGGATGCTTATTGCAAAGTCCTGCCTAATAAAGGTGTCCATTTTTTTTCCCCTAAATAAGCAAATGAGAGCCTGTGGGATTACCCATGGGTCCTGTGCATTAAGATGCTCTAGACTGTTATTTTGAGATCTGGGAAATTTATCATTCTTTTTCTGGGGAATTACCTAAGGACACTGGAGATCTATTGGCATTCTGATGATCTTCTCTTATAACCTTTCTATGGAATGAATGGATCTGTCTAAACATAATGTGTACCTGATATTTTAATCCATATCCTAAGCCATGTAGAGAATATTGGTTTAAACAATTAAGAAGACCATGGCTGTGAAGGATATACGTGAACGCCAGAGGAACTGACAAAAACACATGTAGGCTTGAATGGTTTCTCTGTAATTGTAATTATAAATAAACAGAGATGAACTTTAATAAGTTACTATTGTTAATCAGAGAAATCTAGCAAACATTTGAGATATGTTCCTGAAAACAATGGGTTATTAGGAACCATTGCAGAAAGAACTGAGAAAAGAGAAGAAAAGAAAAAAATTCTAGTCAGTTCTTCTCAAACACTGCATCTGGTTTTGGCCACTCTTCTTGGAAATAACAGGAAAGTGTGCAAGAGAAGATGTCAAAGATGATGGGAGATAGGAAATGGTTGCCCAAGGGCTTTGGAATAGATTCCTGAAAAGGAAATAATGACCAAATTAGGACAGTTCAGTTGAAAGAACACAACTGAGAGAGAATACAAATTATTATCCCTTAAAACACAATGGATGAGTTAGAAAATTATTTGTTGCAATCCAATAATCCAGAATATAGATGGCATTCCCTAAAAACTACTACATAAACATTCTGAAAGGAATGCTTGGTCACACCATCTGGTTAAATTGGGTTTGTCTAGTGCTACCGAAAACTGTGTTTCAGATGTAGCTTCTAACATGGGAGGTCTTTCAGTTGCTAGTACCAACATCTGGGAGAATATCAACAGGAAGAGTCGCTTTATGTATGCTCTCTGCCTTACACTTTTCCAGAAGAAAGCTCCCCAGCTGGGAAATGTAGGCCTGAAAGAGAAAAGCAGTCTGATCTGTGCAGAAATAAAGGACCTTAACAGCAGATTTGACAGAGCAGAGGTTAAGTCCCCTGAGACTTCCGCAGGAGACTGTATCCTCCTTTTGTGATACGGTTCCTGCTACAGAAACAGAATGACAAGCACACTGGCATCAGGAACACTGAATAGTCTCTACCACAAATGGGAAACAGATATGGAAGATCAAGTCTGGATATAATTCAACTTTAATACCATTTTCTGCACTTTGCAGACAGAAGAACTAATCCAGAGATTATGAATACCCTGTCAGTTTGGCAATAGAGACCCTTCATGTACTCTTTCTACCTATTGAAGTTAATAAAACACCCATACTTACAGGCCAAGTCAAATTTAATAGTTCATCACCTGAACTCTGCAGTGAAGAAAATCCTTCCAGAAACTGTTATTTTAAAAATCAGTGTATACTGAAGTAACTATGACTTTAGTCAGTGTTGTCTCTGGAAGTTTGTAAGGTGGTATTTGCGTCTCTACAGGCATTCTGAAATGAGACGTGACCTGAGGATTAATTGGGATAGGTCTGTGAAAAATGCCTGTGGTTCTTCCTTCCACAAGTATTTAAAACACGTCCCCCTGCAGGTCACACACAACTCTTGTATACGGCAGCTATGACTCAAGTAATACAATTGCTGGAGCTGCATAACATTCATCAAAACCTTCTGCTTTCTCTCACATTTCCCACACAGCGTAGCTTGATTTCCTCTGCATTTAGCAGTCCTGTTTTCCTTTTCTGGATTAGAAATTCAGGCCTTGCCATGATATTTCTTTGTAAGAACAATAACCCTAAGATTTCATTTGTCTTCATAAGATAGCTCAGCTATACAATCTTACCTTTCTGAAGGAAACTATGTAAGATGGTTGCCTGGGATATCAGAGGACTGGAGTTAACAACTCAGGAGATGTTTTCCTGCCCTGTGCTACTGATTTCTATTCCAGTCTGTCAGAAACACCTTCAGCCTAAAGGCCATAATGCTCACACCATACTCTTCTTCTCTTAACTTCCTTCTAGCAGTTGAGATCGCTTTCTGAGTGTGACATTTGGTCCCTACAGTGATGGCAGGATGGCAGCTATGCTGTCTTTCATCCCCTAGGTCATCCTCTCCTCATCACTTCTTCTGCTCTAGGGCAGAAAAGCTCTGTAAAATGCATAGCTCAGAGTAGAAATAGGTAAAAGGAGATCAGGATTTGGGATCAATATCTATTCTTTAAGTAAGTAGGATTTCATTTGTCTGTTGGCAATCTTCTTGGCTTGAGGTGAAGGAGGTGTTCTTCCAGACCACACAACAGCTGATGCCTATGACATCAGGCTGGACCTTTCACAGGAGGGACACTGAGGCAGAGCAAGATGCCAAGCTGTGCACTAGTGGGCAGAGCTCTACAGGGGGTTGGCCAAGCTCACCACGTATCACACATATAGCTAGATTTCCTCCACTATGCCCTCACCAGAAGCCCACCTGGCCTTAGGGTGTGCTCATTTTATAACTCCTGAAAGTGCTCTTCTGGAGCAATGGTATTCATTCTGCCTCATCCCCATCTTTCTGATGTGGAAATAAAGTCCAGTTGCAGTTCATTAGTTCCTGGTTAGTATCAGTTTCCATTTTGAAGACAGTATTACCCAAAAAAAAAAAAAAAGAAAAACTGTGACATTTTAATTTTGAGGGAAACTAAGCTGTCATCCTTTTTTTGACTCTCTAAGGTTTCCTCACTTATCCTAGGATTCAAGGAGTTTTTGCAGACTTGCTTGCAGCTCAGGAGCAAAACACACAGCATAAACAGGACAGCTCCAGTCAGCTCTAGTCAATATTTTTCAGTTGTTATAAATCTATATTCCATTTATAAAACATCTAAGATAAATTCATAGGATATCTATATGTATAATAAAAGTGTGTGATATGTGTATGCATATGTCATTAAAATTTCTTCTTAACTAAATAATGACAGTAAGACAAAGAGCTGTTATATGAGCACTAAGTTTAGCTGTGTGAGAACTGGACATAAAAATGCATAAAGAAATGCCAGGTGCCTCATTAATGCCGTGGTAATTTTTTTCTTCTCTCTTAATTCCCTGGATACTATGGAGCCCATATAAGTGTTATGAAACTTCCTATATTACTGTCAGTCATAGACTTGATGGCCTTGCTCAAAATAAAACCATTGAAGTGCTATATTTCTCTGTTGAAAGAGAAAGAAAGATTCTCTGTATTAGCAGGACTTTCACACCACCAAAGTCGTGCAACCAATTGCCATTTATACCTTCCCTGCTTCCCTATCCTACTTTAAAACATTACTTTTGAAAGCTGAACAGAGGTAACAGATTGACAGCACCTCATTAATTGGCACAATGCAAAAGAAATCGAAGGCTGGAAACAGTGGAAATGAGATCGAAATTCTGCAAGAACACAAAAACTGCAACCATGAAACCATTGATTTCCTGAAGCTCCTTGAACCTCGTTGTCATTCCTGTTAATGTGCCTTGGCATGTCTGCAGCCACCACTACCAGCACATAAAAATATTCATGTATAGTTAACAGAAGAAAAAATGTGCTAAAGTCCAAGTGCTTTATATTAAAAAGTACATTCAAACTTTATCTTGTAACTCAATAGCTTATGACTACAAACAATCACTTCTCACAGAAATTGTATCTGAAATATGGCCATAAGATTACAACATTCTCCAGCCACATATACAGTTATATTCTGCCTCCCTCTAGACATGTTTTCCTATTCAAAGTTATCTCACTGCTTTGTTATCTTGTGAGAGAGTAGGGAAAACTGATTGTGAATTCATACACATACATATACCCACACACAAACTTATTGCTTGTGTATATAGACCCCTGTTATTCCCTGGTGTTCACCCATTTTTAGTACAGCTGTCATACTTCATTACTTCTTAAATTCAAAATAAAATAAATTTTTACTGTGCTCTGATCTACATATTTCTTGATTTGTTTGCACTTATTCTATGTGATTATATTATTCTGCATTATAATCATTGTTTTATTTAACTTTCCTAATTATTATGCATCTGTGTATTTACTTAAATGTGGCAGGGGGTTTCTGAATATGTTATTAACTTGTTCCAAACATATGCAGTAATTTCTTGTCGTAAGTTTTAAAATTCCTTACTAGATTTCCTTTGTCCAGTTCAGGAAAGCCAGTCTTCCACACAACAGGCTCAGGTGTGGAATCTTTACAACTATTTTTAGGATGCTCTTGCACTAAGATTTATATCATTCTCTGGAGGCGTCTGTCTTTCTACACTGATTAAATTGGCAGAGTGTGTGACTAAGCTTCTAATTCAGGCATCTCAAGGCTGGTTTAGGCACAGGCTGTTCTCTAGGGTCCTGGCCACATCACCTGCATGTCTGGCATAGTTAAGAAAAGCACCTTCCTTCCTACTAAAAATCTTCACCTCCACCACATGGTCAGAAAGTGACAAGTTATTTTGTCCTCAGCCAGGGGACAGCAAAATTCAGCATTGCCTGTCCTTCATAAGAAGACCTTGGCTACTTTGAGTGGACATCTTAAATCAGCTCCCTGTAATGTTCTAAGTCCCAGATCAGCATCTCCCCATGGTGCTTGAGTTCAGCAGATAAGACGCTGCATCTGTGAAGAGTGAACCTGTAAAAAGCCCACCACATAACACAAAGCTTCACTTTAGATGTTGTTGCCAGCACTGCCAGGAGCTATTCTGTGTTCTTTTTTATGTCTTTTATCCCAGATCTTAATAGAAGAGCTATTCATCGTTTTTCTTGGTTTATTCCTCATAACTGTGATATTTGTCATGGATTTTCATCCTGTATTTCTTAGATGATTGTCAAATATTGCAGAACTTTATAACTCAGACAGGGATGCAGAATTTTTAGTCTTTTTCTGTTTCAGCCATGAAAAGAAAAACACTTCTGACCCTTTGCTTCTTAGCCATTGATTCCTTTCACAATGTACTAGTGGACATTCAAAAACCCACAAATACCCACTTTCAGAGGAAAAACCTGAAATATTTTCCTTTATGCATTTTTCACACTGCTTTCTCCTCATATCTGTTTTAAAAAAGGCAACTCAGTTAGCTGAAGCACCGCTTTCAGTATCCTGACCATGAGGGAAATACAGAATTAAAAGAATCTTTGGTCCAGAAGTGATATGTGTTTTGTGCTATTCAAATATTTACACTAAACACACTGTTGCAATTGCTAAGCATCTGTCAGGGTGACTCCTCCATTTCTCCTTTTACAAATTGTTTGGCAAAGTCTATGGATTCTAAGAGGAATGATCAACTGGCCTTGAAATCTACTGCATGTATTTGCAACAATAATTTCCTTATGTTTTTTCCCCTTTTTAACCTGTTTCTCAAGTTTCTGTTCCCCTCATTGCTTATCTTCAAAACTTCTATATGAACAATAGTCCAGCATTATAGTCATTGCCCATTGCCTTGGATTGTCCTGGTCAGTCATTGTCTTAATGGCATCATGATCTGTTCCAAGTGATACAGTTCCTCCCACATTGAACAATATGCATGTTGACTACGTGTTCAGGTATTGGAAGAAAAGTCAAAGGCAGGATCAGGTAGGTGCTGTGGCACCTCACATATACCTCAAAAAATCTTCAGAAAATAGTGAGCCTTGAGATCTTCCACCAGCTCAAGACATCAATGAACTCTAGTATGAATTCTTGAGACTTGCACATTATTATAAGTTAAAATGAGTTTCTGTTCTGAAACTTTTAGCAGTATGCAGATAAGATGTCTTTGGAGAAGCAGGCTGTCTTTAATATGTCTTTGCTTTACGTGTGAGATTGGGTTGTTTTGTAACTACTACACTGTATGAAACGCACAGAGAAATCCCAAATTAACACCAATCAGATCAGCCTGGTTTGCTTCAGCTCAGTATTAGAGGTTCACAGAAATGAGGGCCTCAGGAGAAGTAAATATGTAGATTTATCTGACAAAAAGAACAGCTGCAAACTCTAACAAATATAAGAAACACCTCACATGGTGAATTCGAATGAATCACACACAACACTACATGGGCAGCATGTTCATAGCCATGAGAAGCACTCTTCTTAACACAGCCCCTTGCTGAGTCTTTAAACACTGTTATTATTTCTGCAACTGAAAGCTAAAGAAAACTAGCACAAACAGAAAACTGGTGTATCATTCTCCTCCCTCACCAAAGCTTAAAGTTATCTAAATTTGGATAATCTTTAGATTTACACTGTGTTAGGTCACAGCATATTTTGAAATCTAAAGATCTAAAGCCTTAAGAAAAAAAACGAATGGTTGTGAAGGCTAAAAAAGCCTTGAAAGAATAAACCCAGCTCCTGCTGGAACACAGAGATTCAGCACTGCAACTGTTCAAAAGGAAATCAAATAATCAGTTTGGATTGCCAGCAGATCAGGACTCCCCAATGGCTGCCTTTTCAGTTTCTCAACGGAGATCAACAGATGGAAAAAAGCTGAAGAGAGCCGGCTTGCCCTCTCTGCCTGCTGAATAATTTCTTTCTTATGCATTTTGTCTATCTGTAGCTTATAGCTCTATTTACCCAAAATGATTAGAGCTTTCTGTGAAACAGAAGCTTAGAGGAAGAACAGAAGGTCGTGTATATTCTTGCTGATACAACCACCTGTTGTCTTGCCACTTACCCCATTTATTTACTACTGACTTGCTCAACCTTTCTTCCTAAGCCCAGCAACACCAAATGGGACCTAGATGATTTCTTTTCAGTTTTACTGTAGTAAGTTAACAAACCAATAAAAGCTGTCTTCCCAATTTTGTAATCCTTCTGTAGTGTAATCTTTTCTATCTTAACCAAAAATCTTCACGGTCTTATCTCCTGCCACCTGTTCAACCACACAAGAGGTGTGATGCTGGCATGGGTTTCCAGACATAGGAAATAATTTCAAGTCAAGTGAAGAGTCAAAAAATCATGAGAAAGGGAGCAAGGCAGGTTATTTATAATTGCTGAAGATGCTTCACAATGGCAAATCATCTAAGCCTGTGGTTTATTTTCTGAAGCAACTTGGCTCTGCTAGAGATTAATTTTCTCCATGAAACTTTTGGCAATGTTAAAGCCTGCTGAGACACTCTGGACTGCCAAAATCCACACAAGCAAGGATCTCCAATACACTGACATTTCTAGGTCAAGCTGGTTCTGACATAAGCCTTTCATAAAAGACATCATGAGACATTTCCAGAAAAAATTAAACACCTAGGGTTTTTTAGAAACCCCTGTCTGCAAAATAGACATCGTCCAATTATGTTGAAACTTCCAGAAAAATGTACCCCAGGCTACAGCCTGCCAATTTCAGATGGAAAAGAGTTAAAAAAAAAAAAAAAAGTCAATCATTTGTTGATTGCATGGGGTTGAAGCAGACAGAATTGACAGAATTAGACTTAAAAAGTGATTCGCATTTTATCTCTGAACTTACTGTACAGCATCTGTAATTTCTCCTGCTCTCCTTTTGCAGGAACATGAGGAGCAGAAAAAAGTATGAAAGACAGGGTTGGAGATAAGTGGAAGAACGCCAGAGGTACCTGCCTCTGACTTTCAGGAAAGCCCAAGAGAAACACAGATAACTAGTTCGGTGGCCTTTTGCCATAGTCACTACTTCTCAGAAGTCTCCTACTTCTCAGAAAGGCTGGATGAACTGAAGCATATACTTAAAATATTTTCCTGATCTCTATTACTTTTCAAAAATATATTTTTAGGGTTTTAAACCCGCTGGTTTTGCCCGGGAAGAAAACAGCCCCAGTGGGACCCCAGTAGTACCTACAGGGTGGTCTTCAGTGAAGAGGAGGACAGTGGCAGTTAAAGGAAGGATGGGCAACGATCGCTTTCTTCCAAAATAAAAGGTTTTAATAACATGAAAATAACAAACAAAAAACACCTGAGGCAGGCACTGAAACAGCACCCACCCCAGGGGAGAAGCAAAAGAGCATGTGGCCTTGGGGCCAGGGGTTTTTAACAGGTAGGTGGGTGGGTTTACAAAGGCATTGTCCTGTAAGGATACACGGATGGGTTACCTACAGGTCAGGGGTCCAATGGGTGTTAGGGGATTGGTCTTGTGGTGGCTAAGCCAACCACAACCTGGGAAAGATGGAAAATTCTGGATGTGTGCCCACGTTTGGGTACAAAGAGGTAACAGAAACCTCTGTCTCCAGGAGGCGCACTGCAACAGATCTCTTTCAAACTAACTAATCCTTCAGCTAGTAGTAGCTGAATAATTTATCTCCTTAGTAGACTTCTTCCATGGAGAGGCTATGTTTATTTTAATTTCAGTCATAAAGGCACGGGTTTGGTGTTTTTAAATGTTTGTGGGAGGGTACAGGCTTTAAGTTGCCAATCTTCTTTTGTTACTGTGATCATTTTGCTTCTAATGAAATCATTTAGTTACCTGAACTGAAGGAGCAGCTGGGCAAGCACCGTTTGTTTGGAGTAAACTTCACGAGTAATACTTGCACTGGGAAGGATTAGGTTGGTTTTAGTGAGCATCAGCATTTTATTTCAGAAAATCTGCTACACAATCTGTCAGATTATATTCACTCTCTGAAGGTTTTTCAGGAAGAAGCATTCAAATTAGACTTATAAATAATGCAAAGCATTGAAATATGCTAGAAAGAACTCCAGAAAAAGACCTAAATGAAAAGAGGGCCAGGAATGTTCAGGTGGAGTATGGAGGGGTTATCTGACCACCAATAAAGCTCTGGGTCTCAATTAATACAAGATTTGGCCTTCCTTAGCGCATTTTCAGCTACATTCAAAGAAATAAATCATCTACAAACAAAACTACTGGAGAGCCTAGCTTCTAAAGTAAAGTAAGATGTAGTACATTTTATAGGCTGGTGGAGCCACCTGCCCACCCAGCCAATGAACAGCTCTGGCTTAACCAGGGTATGTTCTGGCTGGCATTTAGACCCAGCACTTCAAATAAAGGGGAAGCTTCAGCATCCAGATGGTTTAGCTGGCTCCAGCAAGTTTCATGATTTCAACATATGCTCGACTCCCTGCTACTTGAGGAGATCCACAAACTAACACTCCTTTATTTTCCAGTACTATATCAGTTGCCAGCAAGGAACCCATCAAGAACACATTTTTTTTCTACTCAGAAAGTGTCTGGAAAGCAGTATGAATTCACATCTGAAGTAAATCCAGGTAGGGCATATCAGGACAGAGAGACAAAGGATATTTAAGTTGTAAAAAGATCAATGCCTTTTATCTCAAGTGCTAGGATTACATTTCCCATTCTGAGGCTGCATATTCTATCTACCCTCCCAGTGAAATCCCTACAAGAAGTCTCTGACAGGAAATCCCCTTCTCTCAGTTACAACATCCCTTTAAAGCTCTTACTAGAGAGCCAAGGTTTGGTCACTGCAGACCTTCTGAACACCAGCAAAGCTTCCTCTCCCAGCCAGACCTGATATTCATAAAAGTTGCCAACAAGGAAATATTTAGGTGCTTGTTTCCATCAGCCTTCCCACATAGATTTCTGCTGTGGCTCAGATTGTAGCTCCTGAAAGGACATTTCTGTGGACATATGTGGAAGGCAGGGAGCAAAATGGTGAAGAGGCTGGCTTTGCCTTGGGGTATGGCTGTCTGTGATAACAGCCAGCTCTGGTTCTGGGAGCATGGGCAGGAGAATTACCTTACTGGTGATACAAACGTAAAGGACCCTCATAGGATACTGGACCTGTAGGGCACTCTGTGCCCAGGGCTGGTTCTGTAGTGGCCCATGTAGTGTTCAGGGCATCTAGGCATCCAGGACATTAAAGAAAATCCACCAAACAGCAGAAAAGTATCCAAATGCATGTTCCACACTGAGGAGCTGACAGGCAGGCAGAAAGCATAAGGAACTACTATTGTTACAACAGGAAAATCGTGAAAAAAGAGATGGGGAATTATGTGCTATTTTCCACATCACAAGCTGATAGCCTGGCTTTATCCATGTTCCTCCACTGGTAGGAAGAGGTCATTAGTCTGGCATTGAATCTGCAAAGATGGATTCTCATGTTAGACCAAAGAGATGTTAGTGCTCATAAGCAAGCAGACCCTGATGTTCCCCCAGCTCTCGCAGTAGACCGGTCAAGCTCTTTCTGCTTGCATAATTGAGGCACCTACCCACTGGAAGAGACAGGTCTATACTGGTATCTGCTCATCTACAGAAACTTTATTTGACAATGACTCATTTACTTACTCTGAGGGAACAGATGCTGTGCTTCAGCCAATGCAGGCAGGCTCCTGAAAGTTTGAATGGACACCCCAAGGCTGGCCGTAGTCTTTATGCCTTGTAGCTGGGTACCAGCCCCCTTAACAGTGTGTTAAAGACAAGAGGATTTTGCAACCGTTGTCAGCAAGTGTAGGCAGAGTTGATTTAAAAGATGTCAGAGAGGTGATGCAGACAAGCTGGGGGAGAGGTGTGGGCAGAGAAACCAGCATTGATGAGACATATAAAGCCAGTGAAACAGTTAGATGGAATTTACTTCAGCCAAGTTTTGCCTTCAACTGAAGCAAACTGGAGATGAATGGCTGTGTCTGAAGCGAGCAGAGTCCAGAGTGAAAGCCAAGCAACCCATAGTGTCCCCGTCAATAAAAGAAGCCTTTTTAAGGTTTATGTCTGATCCCACTGCTAGAATAGCAAACCACTCAGCCTTCCCAGAAGCAAGAGACAGGAAACTGAAGAATTCAAGCTATAGTGTAATGAAATGTGCTTTCCACCCACTTAGATTTAACGTTGTGATTCAGTACAGCATTTATGCAGTTTCTGGAATGGAAGGGCATTGCGGTGCATCTAAATCAGGTTTCTGAGCCAGTGGTAGCAGATGGACCTCAAGAGAAAAAACACACAGATAGCTAAAATAAGCAGATATTTCTCACCGCCTCTATTTCGGTGATGTTGTTACCCTCTGTCATTGCCAATTCTAACAAGACTAGTAACCTCTATAAAAAAAAGGCAACATGTGGAAGATAAAAATATTGAGAGCAGAGGTTAGCTAATCTTGTCGTTTGACTGGTTTTGCACAATTTACATCATCTGTATCATCTGTCTGACACTTTGGCACGCAGTATATACACAGTGGCAATCCAGGGAACCAACCATTAAAGACTATCTCAGTAATAATATAATAAAGGATTACATTAACAGACATAATTAAAAATTGACAGTAGTCATATTAATAACAAATGCAATTTTAAGGAAAAATTATAACAGATTGAGAATTTGTATAGTATATATAATATATATATTAAAAGAGAGCTCTATAATAAGCAATTAAGGTATTGGAAAATCTTTTCTGCATAACAATCTTAACAGAGAAAAGTTTCATCCACTTTAAAAGTAGTTCATCCTTCCTGCAAATTCTGCTCAATGTTTCCTTATCAAAGCAGCATTTGCTGTTCGCATTCATGCATTGGGAAGTTCTGCACTCTCACTTGCTATTAAAAAAACCAAACACACACAAAAAAACCACCAACTTTCAGGGTAGCATGACTGCTTCTTATTTGATTGAGATGCTGGTGACAATCCAGTGTTCACCAAAAGTATTTCAGTTTATTCTGAGGAAGACGAGTCACTCCAGCTTAATGTCAAACATTGCCTATGGTTTCAAGGAGAGGAACAATTGGTCCTTTCCAAGTCTAGCCTAGGTGGTGATACTAATAACAAGTAAATTTAGAGTTGCATGTAAAACAGAAAAGACCAGTCATCAAGATGCAAAACAGCTTCTAAGTTAAGAAGAGATATGCACTGATTTAACATTTTTTGCTTCCGAGACTTCCAGTTACAGAAATTGTCGTAGTCAAATACGTCATTATCATTTTATTCAGTGCTTAAGATAAAATGTGGCAAAAAGCTTCCATCTGTTCATCTTTAGCACCCACCCAGACAGAATCTATAGTGCCAATTTCTGTTCAGATGTACATTGAGGCAAACCAGTAATAACTACTTTGACAGTAATGCATTCACTCCAAGTTTAATATAGAATAAAATTTGTTTCTTGTTTGGCAGTTCTCAGAAAGACTAGAAAACCTCCCTGGAGCCCTACCTAATACTTCTTCTGAAAAAGTCTCCCTACAGCCCTACTTAATATTTCTGAAAAAAAGTGGTGCTCCTTGCCTACATTAGTGTTTAAGTCATATTTTGGCAGATAAGTGTGAACACTGTCCGCTGTTTAAGTGCTGAGCAAACTCTTTTAAGGTATCAGAACTTAGAAAAGCATCGTACAATGCCATAGCCTATTGAATATGTAGGAAAAATAATTAGATTTTTTTTAATCTCTGGTTCTGTAATTATAAAATAAATAAATAAATAAATCTATGGGATATTGTAGAATGTTTTGAATGTTTTTTCCTTCAAATACTCAGTTCTACCTGACACAAAGCAAAGCTACACAGGGTTAAGATTAATTACATCAGTCTTGTGAACCTGCATATTACCAGTGTCCTTATGGTATGTTGACTGAATATTTTCCCTGAAGTGCAAACCTTAAAAGATTTTTAAAAGCCCTTCTTCACTTCAAATCAGTCTGCCTTGTGTCTCAACTGGTTTCATAAGCACATGAAACCCCACTTCAGACTTGCACTGCTTATCAGATTTCATCAAGAAAAAATGCTTAAGAAAACTTGTTTTCACCCGTCTTTTGAGAATATCTGAAGTGAGCTTGCTATATTACTCCACACTGGCAGCTCATGCTTTGATTCACAGGGTTGCCAAACAGTGTTGACATTAAGATAAATTTGGCTGGATGATTTGAAAGAGTGGAGGTCTTTTCCTGCTCAAAGCCTAAGGACAAAATTTTGCCTGCCCACCTCCACTTTATTTTTTTCCCCTAAATTCTGTGGAGGTCCTTTACTCCTACCTCAGAGACAGTCCAGCATGTTTCCAGTAAGGTAACATGCGGCTCTGTTCTCAGTTGGAACAGAAGATGTTAACTAAAGGCAAGGAATGATATTACAATACAGTGAAAGATAAAAAAATTTAGTTCAAACTCTTCCCCCATGCATTTATACTTTTCCACAAGAATTCAAAAGGCAAGACATCAATGATGATGTGCTGCCTACGGGCATGGAAAGTTCTGCACCTTTTATGCTCAATGGAGACCATGAGTGCAATAATGTTGGGAGACCTTACAGTATGGCTAAAGAATCTGTGATCTTTTGCACTCTGCAGGCAAAGTCTGTAATAAGTATACTACTTAGTAGAAAGGGTGGTAACAGTATGAGTTGATTCTGTTGCCCACATCAAGTTACGAGAAAAACCCTAGGAAAAGTCCATTTGAGGATTTCTCTGATGAGTAGTTGGATCTTACCATCAATTTCTGAGAACATTAGCAGTTGCTGAAGGCCCTCCCAATCTTGAACTGTAACATCTCTGAATGAACAGTATGGTCCAAATCTATAATCTGATTAAAGTTGTGATTCACTTTTGTAACTTCCAGGATTTCTCAAAGGCAATGAAATTTTTAAATGTTAAAAATAGAACTACTGTGTTTGTAGTAAATGAGTACAAACATCTTGGGTTCACTGCTGTGTTTTCTACTTGGCTATAGAAACAATATAAAATTTATATAAAAAAAATGGATAGATGTTAGATTTTGAAGATCCACCGTTATTTGATAACTTCAGAAATCCACTTTGAAGCTATAAAACATATCCACACCAACTCATTTAAAAATCATTAAACTCTCTTAAATCTAAGCATTGCAAGCATGCAGAAGCACAGTCACCATTTACTAATGAAACAATAACCAATGGAAATGTATGCTATGACCTACTGTAATAAGTTAGGTTAAAATGGCAGTGGGATTGGTTAACAAGGTGCTTTGGTTCCTCATACCTAGAAGCAAAATGAATGACAGGTAAAATACTTATCTATCCTTCTGTTTCCAATACTTTTTTTGGGGGGGTTAGCTGAGATAATGAAATAGCCATTGAAGAAGTTTGCAAACAAGCCATTGATAGTACCTTGTGAAAAACAGAAAGATGGCTTTATGAAGAAGCTGAATGTGTGGAAAGGGAGCTGAGAGCACTTTCTCCCTTTCTTGTTGTCTTGCTGTTTCTGGGATGAGCTACCTGCCCAGAGACAAGCTGAGGTCACTGCAGCAGCCAGCCTAGCTTCCAGAGCCTGCCATGGGCTATGACTATTTCACTGGCTCAGTCTCTTACCTTACTGCAGATGCCATTCTTTTTTTTCTCTTCCCCTGGATGTGCAGCAGAAACTGGATGTGGTGCTGGTGTGGATTTTATTCAGATGTAACATGGTTTTTATTAATTAATTAAAACTTTTATCAACTGCACTCCTGCAGAGGGGGTACAAATTTAGCTGTATGATATTGTTGCCTTTAGTGGGAGTTACACAGCAATATCTGAGCACAAATGAGTTCATGTACATGTTCCCATGGCTAACATTTATAGAATCATAAAATTATGGAATGCTTTGAGTTGGAAGAGACCTCAAAAGGTCATCTAGTCCAACACCTCTGCAGTAATCAGGGACATCTCCAACTAGATCAGGTTGCTCAGCGCCCAACCAAGTCTGACCTTGAATGTCTCCAGGGAGGTGACCTCCGCCACTTCTTTGGGCAGCCTGTTCCAGTGTTTCACCACCCTCATAGTAATGCACTTCTTCCTAACGTCTAATCTAAAACCACCCGGCTTGAGTTTAAAACCATTCCCCTCATCCTGTCCTGCATGACCTTGTAAACAGTCCTTCCCCAGCTTTACTGTAGGCCCTCTTCAGGTACTGGAAGTCCACCATAAGCCTTCTCTTCTCCAGGATGAAGAACCCCAGCTCTCTCAGCCTGTCCTTGTAGTAGAGGTGCTCCAGCCCTCTGACCATTTTTGTGGCCTTCTTCTGGTCTCTTTCTAACAGGTCCATGTCGTTCCTTCACTGAGGACTCCAGAGCTGGACACAGTACTCCAGGTGAGGTCTCAAGAGAGCAGAGTAGAGGGGCAGAATCACCTCTCTCGATCTGCTGGCCACGTTTCTTTTGGTACAAGCCAGGACACTTTCTGGGCCTTCTGGGCTGTGAGCGTGCACTGTTGGGTCATGTCCAGCTTCTTACCCACCAGTACCCCCAAGGCCATTTCTGCAGGGCTGCTTTCCATCACATCATCCACCAGCTTGTCCACAGAAACACGGGAGTTCTTTCTATGGTGATTCTTCCATATAACAGGATAACACAACATTTATCTGTATTTCTGTCCATTTTCACCTTTACCTTTGCTCAGACAGTAAAGCTACATTGACAGATCAGAAATCACCTCCTTATGCACAAGCAGTTAAAACAAACAAACAAACACACACAACCAAACTTTTTGCGGCTCAAACAGTTTTCAAACAAATTTAACAGTTCTTGCAAGGGCTAAAAAAATGTTAGGCCTTTAGCATCTCTAGCAGGGAAGAAGACCCTGTCCAGTTAACAACCCCCATTTTGACCTTTAATCAACATAGGAAGAACATGCAGAGAAGGCAGAGTTGCTGAATGCTTCTTCACTTCAGTCGTTAATCATGAGGCCAGCCCTTGTGAACTCCAGACCCCAGATGTAGGAGGGAAAGCCTGGAGGAGGGAAGAGTCTCTACTAGTCAGTGGAGACTGGGTAGTGAACAGTTGTTAAGGAAATTGAATATATATAAATTCATGGGCCCTGATGAGGTGTACCCAAGAGTATTGAGAGAACTGGTTGATATTGTCAACCTACCCTTCTCCGTCATTTTCGCTAGATCGTGGCAAATGGGTGAGGTGCCTGAGGACTGGAGGAAAGCCAATGTCACTCCAGTCTTCAAAAAGGGCAAGAAGGAGCCTCACCTTCATCCCTGGAAAAACGATGGAGCGGCT